>NC_051184.2:102011471-102311471 GCF_013339695.2 Rhipicephalus sanguineus
TTTGTTGGTCAAATTCGGTACAGTTTCAATGTCCTTTGACAATTGTCCCGCACTGCGTATTGATCGTCTTCTCAGCGGGCAAATGCCGCTGCTTCTGTTCTGTTTCTTTATTCAGCGATTCGTTTCGTTTGGTGCTACACAAAACGCGAGCAAATGCGACGCCTTTTTTTAATGCTCCTTAATTATCGTTCCGTTTGCATTCCAGTGAACTTGCCGCTCTCTGTCATCAACAAATTCATAGACCAAAGCTTCACCACTTCGAGATTGCTGGTGGAAGAAGAACCAGTCTACGAGACCGAGCATGTATAGTAGCATGCGACGCCTAGGAAAGAAAGAATACACTAACGTTTGCGGACTTTTTCTGCAAACGTCGGCTGTTAACTAGGACCCACATAAACTTGAAATAGCGGTGAATAAATAGAAGTTATTGCAGCAACCAACAGCCGCAAAACAGGATAGTAATTATTTGGCATGTACCCCAGCAATTTTGGCAGCAGTGTCGTGTCTAACGCGAACAGGGTGGCATCTTTCCCACTAAATAATGAGGCTCCAAAAAATACATGGGTGGCCGGTGGGCCGATCACGGAGGCAATGCAAAATTTATGTAGCTTATGAAGCAATGCATGCCTCATCAAATAGGAAGTTTGCCCGTCGGCGTCCCGCGTCGGCGGCGTCAACACGATTGATGCAAAAAATAATCGTCACGTGATGGTGTCACCATATGACGTCATCATGACGTCACAGATCGCCAAAATATGTAGCGTCATTATGACGTCACATAATGTGACGTCACATGATGACGTATTCACACGTCATGGTCGCTTTGCATTGCCTCCGTGATCGGTCACGGAGCCGTGCAAAACCGCGTTAGCGCAGAACGCTTTTGGAGGGGGCCGCGGGAGAATCAGTACATCGACTGACAAGAAGATGGCTTTCGCCTTCTAGTCATCTTTAACGAATGCATACGGGACCCTGTGCGTTTTTTAATTTAACGTATCTAACAATGACTTGCGCATCTGCAGCCGATTTTGTGGACGCTGAGCACGGGGCCGACGATCAAGAGGTCGCACTGGTTTCTGAGATGGCATCGCACGTGGTAAAACGTAGCGCTTTTACCATCCTGTGGCAGATAAGCATCATTTGCCGGCGGAAGCGCGCGCGAGCCATCGTCTCAGTGCGCGCTGTCTGCTACTCACCGAACATCGCAGGCCCGAAGCAGTAACAAAAGTCTTCGTCGCGGAAGTACTTGTTGCACACAAGACTCGTAGCGGATGGCTACTTGCCGTTCTTAGCTTTACAACCCATGCTTCACGCTGTTTCTTGTCCCGCGGTTACCAGTGCAGGCTGACACTGGGCTCCTTTGAGTAAGCGCGGCCCTGCGGCACCGAGCGGTAGAGCCCCATGTTCGTCGCCTTCGGAGGCAGCCACTCTATTACAATGGTTTCAATTGAGTAGAAAATGAGAGAAAACTTCCGAATTTGAACAGACCGCAGCGCATGTGGGACTTGAAACTCGTTTTCAAAGCACGCGGCAGTGCGCCACAAGCAGCCGACGCGGCCAGACGGAGACCACGTGATCCTGCCAAGCACGTCACGCCGACGGTGGCGCGGTCGTTTCCAGTGGTGGGCCTCGAGGCAATAGTGATCTCTAATGGCCCCCACAAGTGGCAACAAAATTAAGAATAATGTAAACTACTTCGAGTAACCTCCTCGGATTCTGCCGACAGAGTTATTGTCAATGGAGCCGCCTCATTCACGTAATCTGCACACTTGCTATGTCAAACAACCCCCTTCGATACCCTGGAGAGTCATGTCATTGCTTCTCCTCGTTTACAAAAAGCTATAAACTCACACTAGATGTTGTGAAACGACATGGACGACCACCACTCACGGTTTGTGTCTTAATTCAAAGTGTTACTTAGCTTCAAGTATATCAAGCAGGGTGATGTGCATAGCTAATTTTGTGGTATAGATATACAACCGCGTCGCTGGTTTTGGATAGGAAGCCTGTGCGTCCATTAAAGTTTGCGAGGGATTCCGAGATCAGCACTAATCAGCCAAACGAGAAACTTAGAAGGAAACGAGAAAATTTATTTTCTAAAACATATAGTTGCTGCATTACAAGAGAGAATGACCTTACTCTTCGAATGAAACCATCTCGCACGACTTTTTTTTATGGATGTTTAGGTCAGTACTACCAGTGTTCTATTCGAATGACTATTGCTTTCTTAGGTTGTAACCACCACAGAACGTTCCCGGAAAGTTTTATTTGCTTCACTCGGTATTTACCAGGCTGATACAATGTGCTGCTACAAAAAAAAAAACAATACATGTGTGTATACAGAAAAAATACAGTGTGCCGGTTGTGTTTGCTAACTGATCGGAAGCCTTCATGCATCAAGTTCGATCTGAAACATTCGTTTAGAAAAGAACGCGAACAAAAACACAGCAGTGCGTCGCAGTAGTAAGAAAATAAGACGGAGTAAATGTAGCCTCGCGGCAGCAACGCGGTTGCCAGCACGCGAACTGTCACCATAGCGCTCTGAAGGTGACGTTGAGCCGCCGTGGTGGTCAGAGTGGTTATGGTACTCGACTGCTGAACTAGAAGGTCGCGGTACTGAATTTCGGCTGCGGGGGCCGCACTTCGACGGAGGCGAAACGCTTGAGGCCCATGTGCTTCGATTTAGGTCCACGTTAATGTTATCGAACATTCTGCAGCTCTCCACTACTGCGGCACTCAATATCACATCGTGGTTTTGGGACTCAAGACCAAAACAATGATTATTATGGGAACATGCCGTTTAGGTGCGCTGTTGCTATGCAACACAACCTGAATGCAGACCCCAGAATAATGTACTAGGTGCTCCGCTAATGTTTTTAAAATGCTCAAATAATGCACGTCTGGCGGCTTTCATCGTTGATCGTGTCCATAATACTCAGAAGGAATGATGTGATCAGTGTCCATTTAACGTAGTAAATATACATTCGTGTATTTCAACCTGAACACAGCGTTGCGCACGCCGATGACTGTTATATGTTTTCGTGATCACTAAAATTTGCAGACGTACGTGCATTCGGTTAATAATCATTGTCGTAAACCTGTGCGCCGGTCGCAAAATCGCCGGCGGCGGTGCGCCGGTGTTTCCACCTCCGGCGGCGGCGTGTGAATGGTGCGGGGTTCAGCGGATCGGCGGCGGCGTGGCGCAAGGGGAGGGGGGGGGGGCATAGATTCAAGAGATGGGGAGAAATTTTGTCCCTTGCATTTGGAAAAAATCTGTTTCACCGAAAGGCGAAGCAGTGAATGCTACAGTAACATGTCGTAATGTTATACGAACTAAGGTTACCAGCTAACTCTTTTTGGTCCGATCTCGCGTAACTTTGCAAAACGCTGGTGCATGGAAATACGACCGCTCCCGGCAGCGAAGCGGTTTTCGTGCAGTTTCTCGTATCAGTGGACGTAGCACGAAGCGGTGAAATCACAGCGCGTAGAAAGGTACACGAGCCGTTAGTTGATGTCTGCCGACATAGCGACCGCGCCCTTATAGTCAAAGTTCACAGTTGCTGCTCGAGCCACGCAGTTCCCCATTACCCCGGCGTCCCTTCATGCTCCATCGCCCAGCGAAAGACGGGCGGGGCGTTTCCTTTCTGGTTAAAGAGCAATTAACGGCTGTCATTGCACGCGGGTTCATGTTATGGCATGCGCCCTCCATGTGACAGAGAAGGCCAGCTTATTTCATTTCCGCTTCAGCAGCGTTCCTCGCCAGCGCTCGCGAGCTTTTAGTCCGGGTAGGTACAACATGCGATGCGCGCAGCGATGTTGTCGATTTGGACTTGATACGGAACAGTGCGGTGACGGTGAAAAAATGTCCAGAGTGTTCATATAACTGTTATGGCAATAAAAATATAGAAAGACCGTGCAAGAGGGCTCGCCTTCTTTTCTGGAGAGCTGCATCGTCTCCGCTGTAAATAGTTTGTCCGTTCGAAGAATCAAATATTACGACGCCTTTTCCATTAGTTTCGTTCTCGCCTTCACTACCCTTCTTACAGGCGATATCTGCTCGCCACATATTTTTTTTCATAAAGCCCGCGTATACGCGTGCTCATGCAACACGCGTATGCAGCACGCATGACATTGCATAGAATGTCAGCACTAAGCATTGAGCCTTTCAGGATTTCGTGCTGGTCAGCTGCATCCTGTTATCTCCGCATGCGCAGTTGGAAACGCGCGAAATGGAGTGAAATCAGTTGATTGCACACGATATATAGTCACTCGATGCAACGAAGAGAGGGTGGGGGACTGCATGGCAAAGCAGGGCGGGAGACAATTCACAACTGATATTTCTTGTATACGGAACAATCGAGATTGCGTACCCTAATGATGTCACGTGAATCACTGTTGTGGCGCCACGAAGTGCACCAAAATGGCGAGAAACGCCAAGTAAGAATAACGCGCGCGATTTTGTATTCTGGAGACTGTTTTGCGGCCATTTAAAAAGACTGGGCGTGTAAACATGGACAGAAGAGAGTAGTCAAGGCACCACAAACACCGCTACCAACTGAAAAACTGTGCAGCTGCGAAAAAAAACGTAGACACAAATACTTACCTGCGCGTTCCCCGGCAAGAGGCGATACCTGTCAATCAGGTGCGTGTGGTAGTCTACGTGAGAGATAACTGTTCATTTTCTTGCACTTCTCTCTCGTGCTCATGTTTGCACGTCCTGTGTTTTTAACATGAATATCTACCAACTACCATAGCTATCTGTTACTCTAAGTTTTTCATTCCCTTTACTTCTATGTTTATTATTGCGATAGCAATTATATGGACAGACTCGACGGGTTTTTGCCGTTGCCGTCATGTCCTTCCGGTATGAAGTCCAAATTTATAAGATCCCCCCGCGCATCGTATGTTCTACCGCGGGTAAAAGCGTGCGAGCGGGGGCGACGAACCCGGCCGAAGCAGAGTTCAAACGAGCCGGCCCATTCCCGTCGCTCAGAGGGTGCATGTGATAACATCACCCCGCTCAGGAGGCCCGCCGCCGAATGCAGAGAGGAAACGCCCCACGCGCCTATAACAAGCCTCAACAGACGCGAAGACGTGAGGGGGGGGGGAGTTGTGTTGCGCGAGGAGCAAAATTGAATTTTGAATCTAAGCGCGCGGTCGCGATCGCTGGCGCGCGCGCTATCTCGAAAGCCATCATGCGCGGGCGGCTCGTATACGTTTCTGCGTGCTACGCTCTCAGCGCGAAGTGACTATGCGGAGAGCATCTCCCTGGAGCGGCCGTATTCTCCTACACCAGCGTTTTGTAGTTCCGCGAGATCGGATACAAAACAGTTAGCTGCCAGCCTCACTTCGTGTAACACAACAATTTGTTGCTATCGCATTGTTTGCTTCGCCCTTGCGGTGCAAATGTGACTTTTTTATCAATTCACTTTTGTAAAAAAATGTAAAAAAGTGTACTAACGCGTTGATATGCATTACTAATCTATTTTTTTTTACCTATGCAGAATGTACTAGGTCGAAGGCTCCACGAATATGCTATACAGCGAGTTGCGTTGTTGCCTTTAAGGCTGGAGGACGCCGCGGAGTTGAGGTCAGGCAATGCTCGTGAGACTTCTGAAGGAGAGAAAGGACCCGCCACGGTGGTCTAGTGCTCACGGCGCTCGACTGCTGACCCGAACGTCGCGGGATCGAAACCCGGCCGCGGCGGCTGCATTTTCGTAGGAGGCGACAATTTTTGAGGGACCCGTGTACTTAGCCCACAGGCGGCGAGGAGACAGGGTCTCCGGTCCTCCTCGGGGGCGGCCTAGGCCCAGGCCACGAATTTGCCGGAGTTCTCAATAAAGTTGTTACCACCACCACCCGTGTACTTAGATTTACGTGCACGTTAAAGAACCCCAGGTGGTCGAAATTTCCGGAACCCTCCACTACGGCGTTTCTAACAATCATATCGTGGTTTTGGGACGTTAAACCCCAGATATTATTATATTATTATGACGCAGAGAAAGATGCAACTTCCGGAGAGCTCTTCTCGGTGGGTCCATCTAAAGGAGACATCCACAGTCCATTTCCCCAGAGAGCACTCAAATACTCGAAAAAGCGCTCAGCCGTGATGTCACTTCGCTCTTGACCACGTCGACGCACCAGCCCGCCAGTACCTTCCCACCGTAAGAAGAAAGTGGACGAAATGTACAGAAACGGGAATTTGTCAAGTGTGAACGTGCATATTAATGTGTCCCAGATGTTTGAGAACGATGCACGGAATGCGTACCGACCTTCACATGTGCGTTAGACGGGCGGCCGCATTAAACCTACTTTGATGGCTAGTGCGCTTAAAGTTTATGCACGGCCTCCTCATGGGGGTGCGGCCAAAAGCGGATCCCTGGGGGCTGGGTTCGTTGCGTTGAAGCGCATTACGTCCTTCAATATGAATATCTGAGGTTTCACGTTCGAAAATTGCGATATGAATATGAGCGACGCCGTAGAGGAGAGCTCCGGAAATTTTGATCATCTGGCGTTCCTCTACGCGCACTGACATCGCAAAGTACCCGGAACTCTAGCATTTCGCTTGCATCGAAATGCGACCGCCGCGGCCGGGATAGAACCCGCGACCTTCGGCTCAGCAGCCGAGCACCATAAGCACAGCTCCACCGCGGCGAACCATTCCGTCCCTCTCATTTGTGTCAACAGCTGTGAAAGCTTCGTGACGTCAAAATGACCTTACGAAAGACGAACTGGAAACAGGGGGCGCGCTTCTCGCCGAAGTCCAGTCAATCAGCGGCAGCCGAAATGGACACTCCACTAGGGACACACATCGAGAATAACTGCTCAGCAACAGTGAACTAGATGAGTTCACTGTAGCCCAGCTGTAAAGAATGAAATAGCAGCATGCTGGGAATTGTGACCAGAGCATATTGCACGAGAGGGGAGCGGCGTCGGCGGAGGTTGGCTTGTGGACGCTAGGCGCGCGCGCTGGTCATTTTTGCCCCATGTGCCCACCACAAAAAAGAAACGAAAAAAAGAGCATGATGGAAATTGTGACATGAACCCGAGGAGTTCACTTAAAGGGGTACGGACACAAAAAGTTTGGCCACGCGTTTTTTTGCTGCAATGTGTTACTGGGGGCCTGTTAGTCATACTACGGCACATCGTTTGCTGCAGCGCGCGACAGATATATAATTATAGGATGCTCATTACCGACTACTGTCAGTTTCGGTTTCAAAAACGACAAGCTTCCTGCTGCAACTATCGCCACCTAGTGGTGCAGCGCTCGATCACGTCAGCACACAGAAATGTGACACTTCTGCGCGGTTCGTGAGCAGCCGCCCAGAAGTAGGCTGCTGGAGCGAACGCGGCAAGAAAAATGGGGGCTATGACGTCGTCATAACTTGTTGTAGCGTGGTCACGTGAGAGAAGTAGGGGGTCACCAAGGGTCACCTTTGAGGGTGTCAATAGCCTGAGGGTGTCGATCGTCCACGCAAACTTCAAAATTCATTCGAAATAACTTCCAAGCTATATTCACTGTTGATATTTCGCAGATGATATACGCATGTTCACAGGAATTGATGCCGCAGCCTATCTCGGCGGCGAAATTTTGTGCCAGTACCCCTTTAACAAAACACGTTGTGGGGCTGGTTGGTGATGCATATTTTCCTTTTCGAAATAATTCAGCGCTTAACTTTAAACACAAGTACACAGAAAGACATGACGGGACGGGCGCTGTCATGTCTTTCTGTGTGCTTGCGTTTAAAGTTTAGCGCCATGTTCTTTTGAAAAGTGAACCCGACGACATAGCGGCTTCATAGGAGGTTGGCTTGTGGACGCTAGGCGCGCTCCCTCCTAATTTTTTTCTCTAAGGTTGAAGCGCAAGGTCGAAGCTCATTCTGTTCCTCTAATTTGCGTCGGTAGTTGTGAAAGCTTCGTGACCTCAAAATGAAAAAAAAAAGGAACTGGAAAAAAAAAAAACAGAGGGCGCTCTCCTCGCCAAACTCCCGCCATTCAGCGGCGCCTGAAACGAACAGTCCATTACATAGGTACAACGAGAAGAGCTCCCTCAGGGATGTGTTGTATTTTATGTCCCCATTTCCCTTTCACATTACAAGAAAAGACAAACGGCGGCGCGCCGTAATTATAGTGCGGCGGCGGCGTCATCCCTCTCGGGACTTCGGCGGCGGCGCGGCGGCGCACAGCTCTACATTGTCGGGGTTTGAAGTCCCAAAACTACGATGGGATTATGAATGAGGCCGTAATGGTGGGCTCCAGAAATTCGACCACTTGTGCAGCCAATTAATTCTAAGCACCCGTGCCTCTAGCATTTCGTTTCCACCGAAATGCGACCAACGCGGTCGGGATTTTATCGGACTATCGGTCAACAGTCAAGCACTATACCCATTAGACCACCACGGTGCGTGTCCATCGGTAAGCGATCCTATGTTCGATGCATGGAAAGTGTTGCAGAGCATTCGCTTACCACGGTTAAGGCATGAGTGCAGCATGATGTTATGCTAGCGAGGCTCTCTGACACCGGCTGCATGGTTTGACGGCTAAGCCGTGGTATCTTCGATTCGATAGACCAAAGTTTTATAGCACTGAATGATTGAGCAATGGGCTACACGAATTGATTGACAGCAATACAATTACGTACACTGCGCCTTCATGTTCACGCCTCTCTTCGTGAGCTCTAATTACGCGTCGACTTGCCATAGCGTGATCACAACACAATCGAACTCAGCCGCTAGGCAGCTTCTCCGCATGAGAAAGGCATGCGGTGAACTCCAGGAACAAGGAGCCTTGTCATGTATCGTGTGCTATCCAGATTTTTTTTTGTTTTTCGTTCATTGAAACGACTACTCATGTGGGTCTTCTGTGCGTAATTGCAATGATGTCGACGGTGAGGGTGACTGAGTGCAGGGATCAGGCCCGTAGCCAGGAATTTCTTTCGGGGGGGGGGGGGGGGGGGGCAATTGCTGAAAGCCTTGACTGTTTGAGAAAAAACGCCTATTTAAATTATTTATTTTCGGTAAAACTCAATGTATTATAAATATTCCGGAGGGGGTGGCCCGGGCCCCCTGCCCCCGGCCCCCCTGGCTACGGGCCTGGCAGGGATTTAGGGGTATTCACACGAGGCAGAAATTGGCGGGGGACACGGGGGGATTGCGGATCACGTGACCACGTCGTCACGGATTAGTGAGTTTGCGCGACACCCCCTCGACTCCTCGGAGGAGACGGGGACCTTTTCCCTGACAAGATAAACGATCTCGCGGCGGTGTTGGATATGGCGAAATTTCGGGCTCTTCTTTGGCCACATTGTTGCACTTGCTCCTGCAGAGAGCGGCAGAGGGTGTCCAGTCTGCAGCTCGTCAGCAGCTCGTCAAACGGGGGGTACAAGCCACCAGTGTAGTCTAGTAACACTGGTCTCCCCCTCCGTTTGCCTCGTCCGTGTGAGTGGGGGGCATTTGTGGAGACTTTTCCTCGCAAGCTGACGTCACTGGGCTCCGCCTTTATCCCCCAAGGATTTGTCCCCCGTCTGAATACCCCTTTAGGAGTAAGCCCTGAATGTCATGGCTGATCTTTGTTAACGTAACGTCTAGAATGACGAGCGAGATTTTGCATATTCTTTGGAAGTAGGCGGGCTAAGTGATTAAATAAGCCGAGAATGTAATATTATTCAGCAAAAGAACTTATTCGTGTTTACTTGAGATACTCTGTCCATGAAAGCATTCCGAGAACCTAATCATTTGCAAATGCACTGTAATGCGGACGCTATTAAGGGCACTATGTGTTCTATTAACTGAAAACGAAAGGACTTATGTGTTTAGACAAAAGGAGAATGATTTTGAGCACTCTGCATTTGCGGAACGGTATCTGTCGGATTTAGATCACTATGTAATTTGCTAAAAGGAAATGGTAAAGTAAGCCTAAGAAAGGAGCAAACAAACGAAACAATTAGTTCAGACCATTCCGGACGCCCGCATCGTGCCGATTCCTGACGGAGCCGTCCATATTGGTCCTATAGCTTAATTCTCATTATTTTTAGCTACAACAACAGCACAAGTTCATTCTGAAAGTTTTTTTATCTTGCTGTTCTCGATGGCAAAATTATCCGAGTTATATTACTGTGCCTCACGTCAACCTTCAGTTGGCGCCGAATCATATTTCCAAAAATGAAATCAACCGAAAATTCGGCGGATCCCACGTACCGTAGGAGTCGATGTTATGCGAAGCATGCGGCGGATAGGTGACTGTGGCGTAACTTTTTTTACTGAGCGACACGTTCCAAAATGACGCTAAAGATTTGTATAAATTTTATACGGACACTTATATACGTTGAAGAGTCACATATGTGTTATATAACGAGTTGTTGACGGTTGGGTAACGCTGCCAATGGCAACGTGGGTATTACCAACACCAGAAGCGGTAAGCTGATATGTAGTGCTTATACGTGTCCCGAGAACGCACGCACGTTTCACGAACCAGTGCGCATGTGTGCAAGAAGTTCTTGACAGTTCTTGAACAAGTGCATCATCACCGCGATCAGTGAGCACCAGCAGCTGGTCATGACTTGTTATAGGATCCGGTCGTGACCGTGGTGACGAGGGGTCCATGTGTAGTGAAGTATGTGGCATAGTAGAGCTGTTGGAATTCGTGGATGCCTCGGTCATTTCGTCGACAAATTGTCTGTCGACAGAGCCGGCGACATGTCGGAACCTGAAGCCACCCTTCGCGTTGGTGAGGTATAGGCCGTCGAGGCTGGTAGGCCTGAATAGTGCTACGTAGACCAACATCAGTGGATGATGTTTGTCGTATTCGTAGACTACCTGGGCGTATGTGGCCTACGTAGCCTAGTCTACAAAGCGGCTGTCAATCAATCTGGCATCATCCTCGGTCAGCATGAGGACATCGCCCAGCATCGTAAGAAATGAAGAGGACACTGCGTCGTTCTAGTGGACGAAGTGCACTTTACGGTGCGGTGATGTGGACATAATATGTAACTTTCGTTAATGTATTCATCCGGGGTCGAGCAATGCTTCAATATAGCTTGCTGAATCATAGGAATATAAACGTAATATTTATTAGACTACTATAAAAGCGGAGCCAACACTGGAACTACAGACGGTAATCTGATATGACGTCTGTATCGTAGGAGTACACATCGTAGAAGTATCATGTAGTGTTTAATGCTTTCTTGTAAAATTAGATAGCCAGCACCCCGACCACAATTGACGTTGCACCGATATTACGCCTGCGTAGGCTGTTTTTCCAAACCAATTTATAGACCTGGCGTGGCTCAGTGGTAGAATACCTGATTGCCACGCAGAGTGCTTGGGTTCGATTCCTGCTGGGATCCTAATTTGCATTCTTTCCATTCGTTGAGTCAACGCTGCCGATTTTGGTTTTCTTTAACGCTCTAGCATTTAGGTTAGCAATGTCTGTTCTCGCCGTTCCTGGGTAGATATAAACTGTCAATCACCTGTGGCGCATACCCGTACACCGCGGCCCGTGGTGAACGGGTATGTGCCACATGTGTCTAGCGGAAAGGGTTTCACGACGTACGCGACAGGATTTTAACGTTATTCATGTCATGACCCGGCAATCATATTCGTCAAATCCTCTTACCCTCCCATGCAAATTTTGGTCTACACCAAGTTAAGGAGGCGATCATGAGAGCCCCCAGACGTAGGCGGCTAGACAGATAGATAGATAGATAGATAGATAGATACGCAAATAGAAACGCTCAAAGTGCCAGAGGTTCGCTAATAAATGCTTCGCATTTAATAACTCCTCCTTAAAGAAAGACATACATTCACCAAAATATTCGTTTGATAGGTCATGCATCAGTTAAAGACAGAGGTAGGTGAATATAACGACAGCGCGATAGAAGATGGAGAACGGGAAGAGAATACGGAGAAGGATTAAAGGCTGAACCGCATGGCGTGTTTCTCGCGAGCGATAGACGCGACGCGCAGAGAACGCCGGCGTTGCCGTGGTCGCAAGTGCACCCGCATGGAAAGAAAGCAAGGGTAGAGAATAAGGTCGAAGTCTGGGTCAGTTGATACAAGACGCTGAGGCAAAAACCAGTAAAAACGAGCGGGTGACGCGCCGCGCGAGGCGTTTCCTTTTTCTACTCCTAGTAGGTAGACGAGGCGGCGCGATTTTGCGATGGCGTTCGTCAAAAATACGCGCGCGTGCCTCTGACCGCATGTCAAACGCGCCTGAAATCGCTCCATGCGGGACGCAACGACGCGATATTGCGATGGCGCTCGACAAAAAAAACAAAAAAAAATAACACGCGCGCGTCCCTCCAACCGCGCGTCAATGGCGTCTGAAGCGAATGAATGTGAAAGTGAAAGGCTATTTTAAACCATAGCGACATGGAATGGAGCAGTGAGGCGAAGCGGTTACTTGTACGCCGTATGCAATGGAGTTTTCGAAATGCGAAAGCATCGCAAGAACCCACAGCCTAGCGAGTACAGACAACCAGATTTGCACCAGCCATGATTACAAGAGAACGCGACTCGCGCGTCACCCTTCCGCCCGCCTTTATTTGTAGACCGCGGGTATGCTTGGCAAGACCCATAGAGTTTCCTACAATACTTACTAGAGGGAACTCTGGCGCTAGTGTCTATAAGAGCTGCAACGCATGGCGCTTCAATCAGCATGTGAATGGTACACGGATTTGTCTAAACTTCGTTCTTTCGGCTCCGTTTGGCTCTGCGTCGCCTGTATCCATTCTGTCGCAAAACGAAGTTGAGCAAGAGTCAGCAGTTACACTTCACCACTTTAACTTTTCAGGCTCACCAATTGAAAACCAGTCACGAAGTTCACAATGGTCCTTTCTCTTATCCAAAAGAAAACCAAAACACAACAATAAACAAAGCCATAAGTGTGTTCAAAGCCCGCAAGCACGAAGGCTAAGCAAATCCGTGTACTACCCATCATTCCCATGGTGGCTGAACGATCGCTGCGCCAGAGTCCCCTCAGTTAATTTTAGGAAACTCTATGGCAAGACCATCGCGGAGTACCCGTGTGGAGTACGCGTCTCACCCGTCTTCACGCCCCTACTGCGCTGCTATTCGCGCGATCGGCGCAGACGAAGTGGACGCGTAGCACGCGGTGTCTTGTTTTAAAGCGTTTTCAAACGGAGCTGCTATTCTTTTCGTCATGCCGTTACGCGTTCGCATAAGGTATCATCATCATGAATGCCATCTGCCTTTCTTGCGCGTCTAACGCAATGTGCACCCGGCGCGCGCTCTCCAGCTACCCCGCATTGTCCTTGGATGAAGGAGAAGACGAGTACACAGAGAGAGAGAAAGAGATAGAAATAAAGAGGAAAATAGAAATAAAGAGAAAGAACGGGAAGAAAGAGAGAAGGAGATAGAAAGAAACAGAGAAAAAAGAGATAGAGAAAGCAGATAGCAAGATGGAAACAGACAGAAAAAGAAAGATACAGAAAAAGGAAGCGAGAGATAGAGAGAGCGAGAGAGAGAAAAGGGGAAGAAAGTTAAGAAAAGAAAGAGGAAGAAAGCGAAAATAAAGCGAAAGAAGGAAAGCCGCCCAGCGCCGTTGTCATTCAGGCTTCTCACCTCTCGTGCAAAGCTGCCTTAAAATTTTTAAGCTCACGCGACGCCAGAAAGACGAAGTACAGATGCAGCGGGTGCGTTCAGCTTTTTTTTTTCTACTATAATTTTTTTGTGGCACGACTTTGAAACATTTGCATTTAAGGGCGTTGCCCCACAAGTTAGGGGGCCGAGAGAGTACTACGTCGCGCAACCATCATTTGCAAGCGATCTCTTTTAAATGCGAAGCATTTTTTCGCGAACTTCTGCGACTTTGAGCGTATCTATCTATCTATCTATCTATCTATCTATCTATCTATCTATCTATCTATCTATCTATCTATCTATCTATCTATCTATCTATCTATCTATCTATCTAGCCGCCTACGATTTTGTGCCCTCCTGGCCGTTCCGTTAATAGGATGTACACCAAAATTGGTATGGCGTAACATGACTTCATGGCGAACATAAATAACAGGTCATAACATGAAAATTATGATATCCATGTCATGAACGACATGATTTACATGCCACTGTTCTGGTGCTCTTGAGGCTGTTTCGTTAGCTTAATATATACCAAAATCGGTATGGCGTGATAAGAGCGTATGATGAACATAAGTGATAGGCCCTAACGTGCAAATCATGACACGCATGTCATGTACAGCATGATTTACATTGCACGATCATGGTGCGCTCGCGGCCGTTTCGCTAGCTTGATATACACCAAAATTGGTATTGTGCGTCGCGACTCTGTGAACAGCACAAATAACAAGTGGTAACATCAAAATTATGACACGCATGTCATGTACAGCATCACTTACGTGCCACGCTCATGGTGCGCTGGCGGCCGTTTCGCATGCTTGATATGCACCAAATTTTGTATGTCGCGACGTGACTGTGTCACGAGCAGAAGTAACAGAAGCTAACATGAAAATCATGACACGCATGTCATGTACAGCATGATTTACATTCCACGCTCACGGTGCACTGGCGGCCGTTTCGATAGTTTGATATGCACCAAAATTCGTATCTCGCGTCGTGACTGTGTGACGAACATAAATAACAGGAGTTAACATGAATATCATGACACGCATGTCATGTGCAGCATGGCTTACGTGCCACGCTCACGGTGCACTGGCGGCCGTTTCGCTAGCTTGATATACACCAAAATAGGTGGTGCGTGATGGGACTGTGTGACGAACAGAAATAATAGGAGTTAAGATGAAAATCATGACATGCATGTCATGTACAGCATGACTTACGTGCCACGCTCATGGTGCGTTGGCGGACGTTTCGCTAGCTTGATATACACCAAAATAGGTGGTGCGTGATGGGACTGTGTGATGAACAGAAATAATAGGAGTTAAGATGAAAATCATGACACACGTGTCATGTACAGCATGACTTACGTGCCACGCTAATGGTGCGCTGGCGGCCGTTCGCTAGATTGATATACACGAAAATTGGTATTCCGCGAGTGAATGTGTGACGGACATAAATAACCGGATTTAATATGACACTCATGGCGCGCATGTCATGTAGGGCATGATTTAGACGCCACGCTCCTGGTGCGCTCGCGCCCGTTTTGTTAACTGGATATATACCAAAATCAGTATGGCATGACAGGAGTGTGTGTCGAATATGACGCATATATATATATATATATATATATATATATATATATATATATATATATATATATATATATATATATATATATATATATATATATATATATATATATATATATATATATACACGTACCAGAATGTACGTTTCATTAGCATGCCATATACCAGATTGTACATGCATGCATTCATGACACACTCGCGATATATAGTGAACTAGATGTCACGACATGATTGACTTCGTGTTTGCCTCAGTGACAAACAAGACGATGTATGCAGCTCTTTGCTTGCGGCTTCGCATTACATCGATTCCGAAATTGCGTGGGAACTGCCGGCTTTTTTTAAAGCCAGTGCTGTCGGCCAAGCACATGACCTCTGAGACTCGTCGTATTCGCCTAGTATCCTTCTCTGTCTTTGGAGGCGCAGCCTATTGGTCGAGTATGTGCGCTACCCTGGATTTATCTGCAGTGAACGCGTGCTATGACGCGAATGTAACGTATGGGAACGACACTGCTTTTCTGGCTTCCTTTTGCAAAAAAAAAAAACAATGTCGACAAAGGGAGAGTAGAAGCAGCACAAGCGCATGCGCATGTGCTGTTCTGTTCCCCCTTTGTCGATGTTGTTTTTTTGTGCAGTTTTCCTCATCATGAGCACTTACACTAGGTTACGCAAGTGACAGGCTTCGCGTTGGGCTAGTTGGTAATTCATTATGAGGGAAGCTAGGTAGGTAAACAACTTTAATGATTCATGAAAGAATCATGTGAGGGGGTTGTGTGGGGGGAAGTGAAAACAGGACGACGATGGGCCCTCGGGCCACTCTAGATGGCCGGACACTTCTAGGCTTCGGCGGCCCCTATGGCTCAGCCCACTGTACGGAGCTGTAACTCCGGTTGCGAGCTGCGCAGAGCAGTCTCCCAACGCTCCTGGTGTTCTGACCCTTGCCACGGTGGCTTGGATTTATTTCGGCAATTCACAAAGACGTGATTGAAGTCGGCTCTGGTGCTAGGACACAAGTTGCAATGAGAAGTTGCAATGAGAGAAAGAACGGAGCCGTTTGAAGAATGCGCCACAAAACCTGGTCACTTCTGGAGAGAGATTTACGTGGTGGGGGATACGTTTGGCGGGAATTTCGGCAAGAGAGTGTGATGTCGTGGTAGCTGAGGATTCGATCCCGGGCACCGCGAAGCGAAGGCAGGTCACTGCGCAAAAAAAAAAACAATGTCGACAAAAGGAGAACAGAACAGCACAAGCACATGAGATTATGCACAAGGGCATGCGCATGTGCTGTGCTGTTCTTCCTTTGTCGACGTTGTTTTTTTGCGCAGTTTCCTTCAAAATGAGCACTTACACTAGGTTACGCAAGTGACATGCTTCGTTATCACGTTCACAGAATTCCGCAGCTGGGGCCCGAGCCGAAGTTCGACCGCTGGGGCAACGAATCGCATCGCATCAAAACTGGCGAGAAACCAGAGCAACAAACAAACCACATCTCTTTTTTCTGCCTGCTGGTTACCCGACGAGGCGAAGGTAGAGAGGCGGCTACATGAATCGCACCGCTGAAAAACGGAAGCGCTCTCCAGCGCTCGCCAAGAGCAGGGGCGGAAAGTATCTGGAGACGGACAGCGGCAAACGTCGCCCTTATGGCTCATTCACACTGCGGAATCCGCCAGCCACAGCGACCGGAATTTGCGCGCCGCCGAAATTCAACATTGTTCACACCGCTTAGCAACCGCACCGCCGAAACTTGGGCGCCTAGTTGTCATCGTCCCTTCGCGCGAAGGAACGCTAACATCGACGCGCTCTGCGTTGTGCACGCGTTTCGTTATGGCGAAGCGCATAAACAGGAGCCGGGTCGTCGAACTGCTGGGCCTGCTGGAAAGGAACATTCTGGCGATGTCTGACGAGGAGAAACGTGCGTTCGCCGAACAAGAAACGACGCAAGCAGTCGTGGTTGGTTCGCCCTGATTTGCAAGACGCGAGAAGCTTGGTCGAGCCGAGATAATGCTTTTTGCGAGATCGCGATGGTGTATTGCAAAGATGATAATCGCGACAACACTTGGCACTTGTTGAGAGCTACAGGATGATTACGAAAGACTTCGCTGTTGCTGCGGGCTTCGACGACTGCAATATCACAAGCACGTCGCCATTTTTCGAATGTTCTACTCGCGTTCCGATTGGTTCGCGGTGGGGGAATCCGGTGGCAACTGCTGCAAAAATCGGTCCAGGACCGATCGGCGCGGAAAGGGATTTTCCTGCGGATCTCGCTGCCGCCGAAGCGGATTCCACATGCTCTCGCGCTCTCACGCGCTCTCAGTGGGAACGCGCCCTAACTGAGAACGCTTATGCGCCGTGTAACTTCGGCGAACCGTGTGGTTCATGTTATGGCATGCGCCCTCCATGTGACAGAGAAGGCCAGCTTATTTCATTTCCGCTTCAGCAGCGTTCCTCGCCAGCGCTCGCGAGCTTTTAGTCGCGGGTAGGTACAACATGCGATGCGCGCAGCGATGTTGTCGATTTGGACTTGATACGGAACAGTATGGTGACGGTGAAAAATGGTCCGGAGTGTTCATGTAATTGGTATGGCAATAAAAAATATACAAAAAACGCCAGGCCTGCGCTGAAACCGCAGCACAGTCACAGCGAAAGCTGGAAGAGCGGCGTTTCTAGAGCCCGTTAAGCTCTCTTGGGGCTACAATACAAGTACACTAGAAAGGTACCCACTACGCCATAAATCACAATTTTTGTGAAGTTGGGAAGCACCTACTAAGCCATTATTCGTCATTCTGCCGAGAAGCGAGGCACCAGCTACACGTCTGTGAGGCATTATGTGCACTTTGTTGACGCGACGACCGATGACGATGAAGAATTAAGGCTCAGCCCTTTGTAATGGGTTGGAATCTTTAAACGGGCCACCAGTTATGTAATTTGCATTGGGTGACGCCCGGTCGTTATTTCCCTCTCCCGTCATGCTGTATAACATAGGTTGACGTGGGAGAGTGACGGGGGGGGGGGGGGGGGCGAAGAACTTTACTGAGACCCCAAGAAAATGGATCATGCGCTTATGGGCTTCCTTGGCAACCAATACAAGTGCACTTGCGAGGAACCCACTACGCTATAAATCATTGTAATTTTTGTGAAGTAGGGCAGCAGGCCCTGTGCCATTTTTCGTCATTCTACGGAGAGCGTTGGTACCTGCTATACGCATGTAAGGCATTATGCGCACTTTGTTGATGCTGTGCCTGATGACGATGAAGAATTATGGCAGAGTCCCTTGTAATGGGTTGGAAGCATTCAACAACCTACTCGTTGCGCAATTCGCATTGTGTGACGCCTGGTTACAGAATTCGCGTTGTGCGACGCTTGGTGCTTATTTTACTCTTCTACCACGCTATATTGCATTTGTTAATGTGGTTCCTTCCCGACATGAAGCCTGTATAGGACCTTTTTGCAAAGCAGTTTCAAGCACCGGCATGGCTCAGAGGTTGAATACGGGGCTCCCACGCAGAGGGCCCAGGTTCGAACCTCGTTCCATCCTGGAAACTTTTTCTTATTTCGTTTTTTTTTTCTTATTTCGAGCGATACTGGTTACGGACACCGGCGGCGGCGGACAACTACGGCGCCAAAAACGCCCGGTGAAATGATCTCATAACAGCTTTCGCTGTAAAACCGTGGAAGTGGGCTCGCCTTTTTACAGCAAAAGATCATTTATGATCTTTCGCCATTTCGTCATTTATGATCATTTCACCGGCCGTTTTTGGCGCCGTAGTTGTCCGCCGCCGCCGCCGCCGCCGGTGTCCGTAACCAGTATCGCTCGAAATAAGAAAAAAAACGAAATAAGAAAAAAATTCCAGGATGGAACGAGGTTCGAACCTGCGCCCTCTGCGTGGGAGCCCAGTATTCAACCTCTGAGCCATGCCGGTGCTTGAAACTGCTTTGCAAAAAGGTCCTATACAGGCTTCATGTCGGGAAGGAAGCACATTAGCATATGCAATATAGCGTGGTAGAAGAGCAAAATAAGCACCAAGCGTCGCACAACGCGAATTCTGTAACCAGGCGTCACACAACGCGAATTGCGCAACGAGTAGGTTGTTGAATGCTTCCAACCCATTACGAAGAGCTCTGCCATAATTCTTCATCGTCATATGCTCTGGCGGTGCCCCGCGTTACACGGCGGCGAAGTCATCACGCCGTCAAAATGGGAAGAAGCTATTACAAGCTCCGGACTCGAAGCACAACTATGGGCAGTCCAACGGGCCCGCGACGCAGCAGAGAGACTTGGTCTTTCTGTTCCGACGTGGGAGCGGCCCGCAACGTGCTAGGGCGCGTTCCGAGGGACCGAAATAAAGTTTATTCATCCATCCAACCATCCATCAGGCACAGCATCAACAAAGTGCGCATAATGCCTTACATGCGTTTAGCAGGTACCAACGCTCTCCGTAGAATGACGAAAAATCGCACAGTGCCTGCTGCCCTACTTCTCAAAAATTACAATGATTTATAGCGTAGTGGCATCCTCGCAAGTGAACATGTATTGGTTGCCAAGGAAGCCCATAAGCGCATGATCCACTTCCTCGGGGTCTCAGTAAAATTACAATGATTTATAGCGTAGTGGGTTCCTCGCAAGTGCACTTGTATTGGTTGCCAAGGAAGCCCATAAGCGCATGATCCATTTCCTCGGGGTCTCAGTAAAGTTCTTCGCCCCCCCCCCCCCGTCTCTCTCCCACGTCAACGTATGTTATACAGTATGACGGGAGAGGGAAATAGTGACCGGGCGTCACCCAATGCAAATTGCATAACTGGTGGACCGTTTAAAGATTCCAACCCATTACAAAGGGCTGAACCATAATTCTTCATCGTCATCAGTCGTCGCGTCAACAAAGCGCACATAATGCCTTACAGACGTGTAGCTGGCGCCTCGCTTCACCGCAGAATGACGAATAATGGCTTAGTAGGTGCTTCCCAAATTCACAAAAATTGTGATTTATGGCGTAGTGGGTACCTTTCTAGTGTACTTGTATTGTAGCCCCAAGAGAGCTTAACGGCCTCTAGAAACGCCGCTCTTGCGGCTTTCGCTGTGACTGTGCTGCGGTTTCAGCGCAGGCCTGGCGTTTTTTCTGGAGAGCTGCATCATCTCCGCTGTAAACAGTTCGTCCGTTGGAAGAATTAAATAATCCGACGCCTTTTCCACTGGTTTCGTTCTCGCCTTCCCTACCCTTCTTACAGGCGATATCTCCTCGCCGCATATTTTTTTTCATAAAGCCAGTGTATACGCGTGCTTTATGAAACACACGTATGCAGCACGCATGACATTGTATAGAATGTCAGCACTAAGCATTGAGCCTATCCGGCCATGATTTTATCGGACTATCGGTCAGCAATGAAGCACTATACTCATTAGACCACCACGGCGCTTGTCCATCGGTAAGCGATCCTATGTTCGAAGCATGGAAAATGTTGCAGAGCATTCATTTACCACGTTTAAGCCACGAGTGCAGCATGATGTTATGCCAGCGAGGCTCTCTGACGCCGGCTGCATGGTTTGACAGCTAAGCTGTGGTATCTTCGATTCGATAGACCAACGTTTCATAGCACTGAATGATTGAGCAATGGGCTACACGAATTGATTGACAGCAATAAAACTAAGTGCACTGCACCTTCATGTTCACGCCTCTCTTCGTGAGCTCTAATTATGCTCGACTTCCCATAGCGTGATCACAACACAAACGAACTCGGTTGCTAGGCAGCTTCTCCGCATGAAAAAGTCTTGCGGTGAACACCAGGAACTCCGCATTGCTTGAAGGAGCCTTGTCATGTATCGTGCGCTTTCCAGATTTCCGTTGTGCTTTCTATTATTGAAACGACTACCCATGTGTCCCATCTGTGCGTAATTGCAATGATGTCGACGGTGAGGGTGACTGAGTGCAGGGATACTGGTAGACCGGCAGCTTTGCGCTCCTCGTTTTAGGAGTAAGTCCTGAATGTCATTGCTGATCTTTCTTAACGTAACGTCTACAATAACGAGCCAGATTTCGCATATTCGTCGGTAGTACGCGGCATAAGTTACTAAATAAACCGAGAATTTAATATTATTAAGCAAAATAACGTTTTCGAGTTTACGTGGGTTGAATGGGGATGAGGATAGCCTGTACATGAAAGCATTCCGAGAACCAAATCGTTTGCAAATGCACTCTAATGCAGACACTATTAAGAGCACTGTGTGTTCCATTAACTAAAAATGAAAGGAGTTATGAGCTTAGACAAAAGCACAATGATTTTGAGCACTCTGCAGTGGCAGAACTGTATCTGTCGGGTAAAATGGTAAAGTAAGCCTTAGAAAGAGGCAAACAAACAAAACGATTAGTTTCAACCCTGGATCGCTGAGGGAGCCGTTCATATTGGTCCTATAGCTCACTGCTCATTGATTTCAGCCACGACAACAGCACAAGTTTATTCTGAAAGTCTTTTTAACTTGCTTATCTGGACGGCGAAATTATCCGCGTTATATTACATTGCTTCACGTCAACATTCAGTAGGCGCCGAATCATATTTCCAAAAATGAAATCAAACGAATACCTCCTAGAGAAAGACATACATTCACCAAAATATTCGTTTCATAGGTCATGCATCAGTTAAAGGCAGATGTAGGTGAATATAACAGCGTGATAGAAAATGGAGAACGCGAAGAAAATACGGGGGAGGCTTAAAGGGCCCCTAAACCACCCCAAGGTCGAAATTAAGTTGTGGCGTTGCAGTTGTGCCCGAGTCTACAGCAAACGCTGGCGGAGTTGCACGCGCTTTCTCGTTTCGCTCTTTCCTTCGCTAGGCTGCGTTCGTCGGCTCGTCTATCCACTTCTCCGAGTGCGCTTCCTCAGCGTCCGAGGTGGAAACGCAAGAAGCGCGCGCATCTATTAGCAGAAAACAGGCTCTTGTTCGCCCCACTGATCTCCACTAGGAGGAGCTGGATGGCGCATCGAGCACGCGGGCGTGAAGCCACCGGAAGCCGCCGTTTTTGTCCCGGAAGAGAGCTTTTCTCTTCTTTTTTTAAAGAAATACCTGCCTGTAGCGCAGTAAACTGTACGAATCGACCAGAAAAATCGTCAGGGAAGACATTTAATGCGTAAGTACCTCAAAGTTGCATTACTTTTTACGCATTTTGTACGTTGCAGTACTCTGCCGTATTCGGACGGTGTCGGCACGGCGTTTGTCATCTTTCGTGTAGCCTTCGTCGGTGTCTAAAGTGAGGCGTAATCGCAGAGTTTGAAAAAAAAAAACGATCATAACAACAGCTGCCACCCGAGAATATTTGAACTGCGCGACTGAGACGGACAGAAGACGCCAGCTTCCGGGACAAACAGGGGGGCCTTCCGGTGGCTTCACAAGCGCCCGCCTCGCAGAGCGGGGATGCGCCGTCCAGCCTTTTTAATGGAGGTCAGTGGTTCGCCCACTGGCAGCGTCTCTTGCTTGCGACGTCACCTAATCATACAGGTGACGTCACGCCGGCTGTTGTCGACAGAGCAAAGGCACGGAGAGGAGCAGGCGAGCGTCTGTTGGTGGTTTAGTGGCCCTTTAAAGGCGGGACCGCATGGCGCGTTTTTTGCGAGCGAAAGACGCGGCGCGCAGAGAACGCCGGCGTTGCCGTGATCGCAAGTGCACCCGCATGGAAAGAAAGCAGCGGTAGAGAGCAGGGGTGTGTTCGCGCCGCGTTCGCCGCGTTGTACTTTTCGTCAAAAGCGCACACCAACTTCAGAAGGTTTCGCCCACAGAGTTTCCTAAAATTAACTAGAGGGGACTCTGGCGCTGCAATCGTTCAGCTACCATGGGAATGATGGGTAGTACACAAATTTGCCTAGTCTTCGTGCTTGCGGCTTCAAACGTACTTGTGGCTTTGTTTATTTCGCCTCCATCGCCTCCATCGAAAATGCAGCCGCCGCGGCCGGGATTCGATCCCGCGACCTTCGGGTCAGCAGTCGAGCGCCATAACCACTAGACCACCGTGGCAGGGCAAGACACAATAACTTAGCCTGGAATATAACAGTGTATAATATAATGCTTTCTTTAGCGAAAGTGGTAATAATGGACATAGTTTCTACATACATCCAACACTTCTACTTAGATCTGCTGCCAATTTATTTATATGTTCATTCCAGGAAAGGTCTTCCTCAAACCACACACCCAACAATTTCTGTACCTTGACTTGTTCTAAAGCCTGACCCTCAAAGGACACTCTTGGCCTTATATTCCGTGGCATATTGATGGGCGCAAGCAACATATATTTAGTTTTACTCGTGTTTAGCCGCAACTTGTTTACTTTAAGCCAGCAAGACAACTTATTTAGATATGCGTTTACAGTCCTTTCAAATTCAGAAATCGAGGAACCAGCAAAAAAATATTAGTGTCGTCAGCATACATAATTAGTTTAGGAGAATCCGGAATGCCACACAAGTCATTTACATAAACTATAAACAATAAAGGACCAAGTATCGATCCTTGTGGGACACCTTTGTTGACCCTCGCACGGGGAGATGTCTCTTGATTAATAGCAACATACTGATAGCGGTCTGTTAAATAATTTTGAATTAACCTATTGGCAACTCCACGGACACCGTAGTTAGATTTTTATAAAAGAACACTACGGTGCACGGTGTCGAACGCTTTGCGGAAATCAACAAAAAGTCCAAGCGTATATAGCTTTTTCTCAAAATTGGTTAGGATGTCATTTTTTATATTAAGTAATGCAAGCTCGGTGGATTTACATTTTTGAAAGCCAAATTGGGCATCACTTATTACATTGTGCTTGACAAAAAATTTTTGTAATCTAATATTAATAGCACTTTCAAAAACTTTTGACAGAATCGGTAGCACCGATATTGGTCGGTAGTTTCCAATCTCTTGGTCATTACCACCCTTGAAAACCGGGCACACGCGAGCTATTTTTAATTCACGGGAAAGACGCCGGTAACAAGAGTTAAATGAATAATATGTGACAACGCAGGTGATATAACATCAGCGACGTATAATATTGGTATAGGTTTAATATTGATACGGGGTTGTATGAGTATATAAAATATGTATTTACAGGGAGGAATCAGTAAAAGAGTCAAGATGGCTGACCGCCACACTCGCGCGCCAGTCAGGCTCTTCAGCCCTTCGTCTTCCTTCACTTCCTCTCCGTAACAGGACCCCCAGGCGTTGTAGCGCCGTCTCGGCGCAGGTCCGGCGATGAATTGAGAGAGAAGTAGGGCTTCATCCGCGAAACATGCACAATGTCAACAGGTGGCGTACTTGACGAATCGAAGTGCAACAGCGCAATCTCGTAGTTCACGTCGCTAACTTGACGCAAGACTTGGTAGGGTCCTGTGTAGCGGGACAGGAGTTTCTCGGAGAGCCCTACACGGCGACATGGTGACCAAAGGAGCACCCAATCACCTGCGGCAAACTTCGTATTACGATGCCGGTGGTCATAACGGGCTTTCTGCATCTCCTGCGACGTGGTGAGACGAGATCGGGCGACTTGACGAGCCATGTGAGCCCGGTCAATAGCGTCGTGAGCGTACATGGTAACAGATGGCGCGGAAGGTAAGACGGTGTCAAACGGCAATATGGGGTGGCGACCATACAAAAGATAAAAAGGTGAAAATCCCGTGGTGTCATGTCTAGAGGAATTGTATGCAAAAGTCACATAGGCCAACGTGGCGTCCCAGTCGCGATGATCTTGAGAGACGTACATGGAAAGCATCTCTGTGAGTGTGCGGTTAAGACGTTCAGTAAGTCCATTAGTCTGTGGATGGTAGGCGGTAGACAGCTTGTGCTCTGTGGCACAAGATATAAGTAGGTCGTCGACAACTCTGAACAAGAAAGAGCGGCCGCGGTCCGTCAGAAGCTGTCGGGGCGCACCGTGGAGGAGGATGACGTCGTGAAGAAGAAAATCCGCGACGTGAGTGGCGCAACTAGTTAGCATGGCCTTCGTGATGGCGTAACGTGTAGCATAATCTGTAGCGACCGCGATCCACTTATTTCCCAAAGTCGTCGTCGGAAAAGGGCCAAGCAGGTCAAGGCCGACGCGATGGAATGGTTCCGAGGGAACTTCAATTGGTTGTAGAAATCCAGCAGGCGGCAGAGGAGGCCTTTTCCGGCGTTGGCATAGGTCGCAAGTAGCAACATAACGACGCACGGAGCGGTTGTCCCGCCGTCGGTGCGTCGTGAAGTTGTTCAAGTATGACGGGCCGTAGATGGCGAGGAACGACAAGCAGGAGCTCAGGGCCTTCAATGCTTACGTTGCGGCGGTAGAGGATGCCGTTATGCAGCACGAACATACGGAATGCGGCGTCGGTGCTGCCAGACTGGATGGCATCGATGATGGTGCGCAATGACTTATCCCGACGTTGTTCGGTGCGCATGTCGCTCACGTCAGTAAAAGCCATTACGCAGCTGTCCGGATCATGCGCAGCGGGATCAGGAGGATCCACCGGATGACGAGAAAGACAGTCTGCGTCCTTGTGCAAACGTCCAGACTTGTAGGTGACTGTGAACGAAAATTCCTGGAGCCGCAAAGCCCAGCGACCAAGACGTCCGGTCGGGTCCTTCACAGAAGTGAGCCAGCAGAGAGCGTGGTGGTCCGTAACGACGGAGAACATGCGGCCAAATAGGTATGGCCGGAACTTAGCGACAGCCCAGACTAAAGCCAAGCACTCTCTTTCGGTGATGGAATAATTTCTCTCGGGGGCAGAGAGCAGGCGACTGGCGTAAGCTATCACGCACTGTTGACTGTGCTGCCGTTGAGCGAGAACTGCTCCGATAGCGTGCCCGCTGGCGTCGGTGCGAACTTCTGTAGGAGCAGATGGATCAAAGTGGGCAAGTATGGGGGGAGTAGTCAAGAAGCCAATGAGAGCGGTGAACGCTTGAGCCTGCTCAGGGCCCCATGAGAATGTGGTGTCTTTCTTCAGCAGATCTGTTAGTGGCCTAGCAATGTCGGCGAAGTTTTTCACAAAACGACGAAAGTAAGAGCATAGGCCGATGAAGCTCCGCACGTCAGAAGTAGAGCGGGGCACAGGAAAGCTGCGAACAGCGCGGATCTTTTCAGGATCTGGTTGGACACCGTCAGGGTTGCAAGATGACCCAGCACGGTAATCTCCCGGCGGCCAAACTGGCATTTCTTGGAATTCAGTTGAAGCCCGGCTGTTCTGAAGACAGCGAGAATTGCAGCGAGACGCGTCAGGTGGCTGTCGAAGGTGGAAGAAAAGACAATCACATCGTCAAGGTAACAAAGACAAGTAGACCACTTGTAACCTCGCAACAGAGAGTCCATCATCCGTTCGAATGTCGCAGGGGCATTGCATAGGCCAAAGGGCATGACCTTGAACTGGTATAAGCCATCAGGTGTTACGAAGGCAGTCTTCTCGCGGTCCATTGCATCGACAGAAATCTGCCAGTAGCCGGACCGAAGATCAATAGACGAGAAGTATGTAGCTCAATGCAGACAGTCCAACGCGTCATCGATGCGTGGTAGCGGGTATACGTCTTTGCGGGTGATCTTGTTTAAGTGGCGATAGTCAACGCAGAAGCGCCAGCTACCATCTTTTTTCTTTACAAGGACGACAGGGGAGGCCCAAGGACTGTCTGATGGTTCGATGACACCTTTGCTAAGCATTTTCTCGACTTCCGTTTGGATCACTCTGCGCTCAGTGTGGGAGACACGATAGGGGCGCCGACGAATAGGACTTGCGTCACCGGTGTTTATACGGTGCTGAACGACGGACGTTTGCCCTAGAGGTCTGTCGTCAAGATCAAAAATGTCACTGTACGACGCGAGGAGGCGACGGATGTCATTGGCCTGTGCAGGGTTGAGGTCCGGGGCAATCATCTTCGAGAAATCAGCCGGCAAAGAAGATGATCTGTGAGTCGCAGTAGGCGCAAGTAAATCAGTCTCGGCGCTGAGAGCTGCAATTGCAAATTCGTCAGCATCAGATATGTTGGCCAAGAACATGCCACGAGGAAGTACTTGAGGGCACAAGCTGAAATTTAGAAGTGGTAGCGAGGTACGGTTGTCGGTGACAGTGACGAGTGTATGCGGAACGGCAACGTTCCGGCTCAAAAGAATGTCAACGAGGGGATAGAGGACATATTCACCGTCGGGAACCTGCGGCTCTGCTGTCAGAACGACGTAGGTGGCTGCCTGAGGTGAGAGACGCACGTCTTGATGAGAGCACAGTCGCGGCGGGGTAGTCTTGGAAGTAGCGACGAGCTGAGGCAGTTCTAGCTGAAGGACGCCGGCAGCGCAATCGATGAGAGCAGAGTGATTTGACAAAAAGTCCAGTCCAAGGATAACGTCGTAAGGGCAGCGGTCAATCACGGCGAAGATGACTGAAGTAGGTTGGTCGACTATACTTAAGCGGGCAGTACACATACCAAGAACGATTGGCGTGCCGCCATCGGCCACACGCAGCACTTGTGTAGCTGCTGGTGTGAGGACTTTCTTTAAACGTGTGCGTAGCCGTGAACTCATTACAGATAGGTTCGCTCCCGTGTCGACAAGTGCTTGAACAGGTACGCCGTCTACTTTAACGTCGATGACACTTCGTGTGGTGGGTACAGAGAGAGGATTTGCTGCCGTAGTCGTCAATGCAGCACCACCTCCGGGGGCTGCATTTCTTAGTTTTCCGAAATGGTGCGGCCGAAAGCCACGGGGGACGATAGGCGTCGTGGCTGTGGCGAACGGGACGATGGGCGACGTGTTTGCGGCGAACGAGATTGGTGTCCACGTGGCGAAGGCGAGCGGCTGTACCAAGTGTTCCTAGCGGCATTGTCAGCGGCGTTTGACTCGGGAGCGGGTGAAAAATGGTGGGCATTACTGGCAAAACGGGTCATATTGGTCGTTGCACGAGGTGCCGAGGACCATGTGCTGCGGCAGTAGCGGGCAATATGTCCAGCGCGGTGGCAGGTGAAACATATTGGGCGGTCATCTGCAGTTCGCTACTCAGCCGGGTTGCGAGAACGTGGAGAGAATCGTCGGTTTGAGGAGGACGTGGCAGAAAGGCGTTCGCTGACTCTGGGCGTGGCGACAGAACACACAGAATGCACTCCGATATTTTCCAGCTCCTGACGAACGATGGCTTGGACGAGAGGAACGGTAACAGGGGTGGCATCGGTGCTGCGCGAATAGAATGCTGAGGGCGCCATCGCTTCCAGTTCACGACGAACAATTCGTGTCAGGTCTTCCGGCGGCGAAGGATGTTGCGGTGTTGACTGCTCTTCACACGTCGACGTGGCAGCGGTGTTTGGAAGTCTGGCGAACGGTTGCAGAATGCGGCGGCTTTTTGCTTGCTCGAACTGACGACACTCTTTGATGATCGCATCCACGGTGGAACAGCCCTTGCACATCAGGAGGTTGAATGCATCGTCGGCGATCCCCTTCAGCACATGCCCGACCTTTTCACTTTCCGTCATGTCACTGTCGGCCTTTCGGCAGAGAGCGAGCACGTCCTGAATATAGGAGAGGTACGATTCCGTGGAGGATTGAGCACGGCAGGCCAGTTCCTTTTTGGCGGCGATCTTACGGCCGGCGGGTTTGCCAAATACCTCTCGCAACTTTTCTTTGCATTGGTCCCAGCTAGTGAGTTCTTCTTCGTTGTTTTCGTACCACACCTTCGCAGTGCCCCTCAAGTAAAATAACACATTGGCCAGCTGAAGTGTGGGATCCCATCTGTTCGGCACACTCACGCGTTCAAACATGGCCAACCAGTCTTCAACGTCGACGCCATCGGTCCCACAGAACGTACCGGGATCCTTAGGTGGTACAAAAACAAGTGGTGGTGATGGCGACGTTGATGGAGACAGCGACGTTGATGCAGGAGGCTCAACGTTAGCCATGGTTGGGAGGGCGATGCGACGTCCGCTGCGGAGCTCCGTTGCCTGCTGCAGTACCCAGCACATCCACCAATATGATACGGGGTTGTATGAGTATATAAAATATGTATTTACAGAGAGGAATTAGTAAAAGAGTAAAGATGGCTGACCGCCACCCTCGCGCGCCAGTCAGGCCCTTCAGCCCTTCGTCTTCCTTCACTTCCTCTCCGTAACAATATCATCATAACCTGCTGCGCAATTGTTTTTATTCTTTCTTAATAAGTCTTCGGTTTCATAACATGAGATAATGTGCAGAACTGTGGAGTTGGATAGGCGACGGTCATTTACAGGCAATTGTGGATCCCCGTCATACCTCACTTCATCGAAATCACAAGTTTTTATGAAGTAATCATTCAATGCCGTTGCCACCTCTCGGTTACCAAGGCCACTAGAGTTTTCCCGAACCCTAGGAATGTGGCTTTGTTTTATTTGACCAGAAAGATTTCTCACCTCGTTCCAAATTTTGTTCGGATTATCACTTATTCTACTAAATAAATTTTCAAAATACCTAAATTTAGCGCGCCTTATTTCACCATTTAGATGGTTTCTGTAACTCCCTGAATAATTAATTTGATATCTCGTGTATTTATAAATGCATGGTACATGCTGTTCTTTTTTGTAATTTTTTTAAATAGCGCATTACTTATCCAATGTTTTCTTATTTTCTGGCGTTTTGCGTTCTTCACCTACACCGGGAAAGCTTCATCATAACATTTTATGAGTTTGGTAATGAATAGCTTGTATGCCGAGTTCGCATCCCTTTCTTGTAACACGTGGTTACAGTCTGTTTCGATAACACGATGCCGGAAGATTCCAAGGGTCTTGCGTTGATCTGGTGAGACCTTACTTTTTCATTGCTTTTGCAAGCACCACTGGAACAAGGAATGGTGTAAAAGATCGGCAGATGATCGCTTATATCTATTGCCTGCGATCCAGCAACGGAAGACGGTGGGGGTGTGTTCGTAAAACATATTGAATTGAATTGAATTGAATCTTTATTTATTTTCATGTTTCATACTACATGAAGGATGGCGGGAGTAAAAGCTGCACTAAAGCAGCTTGACTAGCTCCCGCTACCTAAAAATGAATGGGTCAGAAGCACTGGCATACAAATAAGGTAACAAAAGCATACTATACAGAAATATGGTAATGTCAATCAATACGTAAACAGGATACAACAGTTTCCATGAAGAGAAAACAAAACATCAGAAGCTTAAAAAGGCTATGTATACATGTGTTACAAAATGCATAAGAGGACAAACTGATACAAAAGGGTAAACGACATCATGATACAATTTATAAGAACAATGATGCAACATTTTTTGTGGTCATGTTTTCTATATTTACATCAATGCTGCTTAAATAATTCAGCATTCTGGGAATAGCATTGCGTACCATTTGGTCACCATATTTTGTGCGTGATCGTGGTATTAACCAGAGGTTATGCTTGCGGGTATCATATTTATTCTCCGAAGGCTGTAGGTTGGCTAAATCAGATAGTACAGTTTTTTGCTTCAGCTCTTTTTTTATACTCCTACAAATGTTGTAATTGTAAAGATTTTGAAAACTGATTAGTTTATATTTTTGTTGCATGTATATAACTGAGTGATAAGGTTCTTTCTTAGCGATAATTTTTAGGAATCTATTTTGAAGTCTACTGAGCTTATCAATATTTGTTTGTGTTGTGTCACCCCACACCATAAAGCAATAGTTAACATAGGACATAAACAAGGAATGATAAATAATAAGTATTGTTTTTAACGGAAGTAGATCATTGTTGCGATAAATTATACCAAGTACACGTGCCTTTTTGTCGCTACTTGCTCTACTTGTGCGTCCCATAGCATGCTGTTTGAAAATACGACACCTAATGTTTTCACATTATCCACCATTTGAATCAGATTGTTATTAAGATAAAGCGGAGAAGTTACTTGTACCTGCTTGCCTTTTGCTCGAAACATAACCGCTTTGGTTTTTTCTGCGTTTATTAATAGCCCATTGGAACATGCCCACTTATATATCTTCTCTAGTATATTATTTCCTCTTTGAATCAACTGGTCAGTATCATCATGTGCAAAAAATACGCTTGTATCGTCAGCATAAATAACAAATTTTGCTGAAGGATCTATATTTACAATGTCATTTATGTATAAATTAAACAAAAACGGACCTAATATACTGCCCTGAGGCACTCCGAGATAGTTTGGTTTAGTCGTCGAAGAAAAATTGTTTATACACACGTATTGTTTCCTTTCACTTAGGTATGAGTCAAACAAGTCTAAGGCAACACCTCGTACACCGTATAAATCTAGCTTACGTAAAAGTAACTGTCTATTCAGAGAGTCGAAGGCCTTGCTGAAATCGATAAAGATACCGAGTACTAGTTGTTTACATTCTATGCTATTCAAAATGAACTCTTTCTGATCAAGTAGAGCAAGCTCAGTCGATCGATTTTTCCTGAAACCGTATTGTGCGTCACATAAGATATTATGTTTGTTAATAAATTCTGCCAGCTGGGAGTGAAGAATTTTTTCTATTATTTTAGAAAAAGTAGTGTCGCAGTTTGTGCAGTTAGACGTGTTGCCTTAGCAATTAAGTTATTACAGACAAAGGAATTTGCCAGCGCAATTAACTGCTGTGAAATTGCATCCTGAGACAGCATATCGATGTTTACATTGCCCATCATCACAAATGGAAAGCCAGCAAAGCACAAGTACTCAAAAACATCTTCAATGAATTTAATCAATTTTGCTTTACGCCCTGAGGGTGGTCTGTAAACGACCACGGCGAATGCGTTTTCTATGCGAACCATGAAGCACTCTACAATTTCATTCATCACGGAAAATTGAGGAACAACTTCATTCTTTAAGAATTGTTTAACGCAAATAGCCACTCCGCCACCTCTGCCAGCGGGACGCACTAGGCCATTGTAAGTGTAGTTTTGAAAATATGGTGGATCTTTGCCCACAGTTAACACGTAAATCGGTCTAGCCTTCGTAGTGCTGCAACCAATTTTTGAGATGCAGTAGAAGATTGCGCTGCGGACCCACTCACCTTGTGTTATTTCTGTGAGCATCAGCCTACGTATTACAGCCCTAATTCTGGGTCATTCCAAATTGAAGGCGAGAAGGAAGGTTTGAGATAAAAAATAAAATCGAGAACCCTTGCCCTTTCGAGTAATTGGGAGGAGGTGAAGCTTGGTGAATGCGTGAAGAAAGCAAGATGATCTAGCGCTCATCTTGCTTCCTTTATTTCTTCTTTCTGTCTTTCTTCTTTTTTGGCATTGCGCAATGATTCCTCCTAACGTAAGCGTTCAGTCAAATTCTCATGATTTAAATTCCAAAGCCACAATAGTAGGATACATGGATGGATGAATGGATGGATGGAACGTCCTTTATTGAAAAAGAGGGAGGCGCATGGCCACTGTCGGGATAAGGAGACTTTCAAACTGTACTAATATTTCACAGTGTCGTAAGGTTTCCACTTGAATATTCAAGTCACAATCACTTGTGCTGGCTGAGGCGGTGTGTGGTCAGGTGGTTTGTCGGAACACCTAAACCACTGTGATCAGGCCGAACTGACTTCCATATTGCGCAAATACTAACTGCGTGTCTGGGTATGTAAGCAGCGTTATGCGATAATTTGTGCAATACAACGCCTCCATGACCATTCACCCTTTATCGAATGCGGAACATTGCCAGAATAAATGGTGAAGATCTGCGCGGCAGCGCAGCCCGCAGTGATTGCAGGTCACTGTCACAATGTCGGGTTGTCGCCATTTATCTTAATATTACGGCGTGTATGCTGAATTTGCGTCGACTTTTATGATGAATACTTCTTGAGAGCGCGAAAGCGGACACTTGATATAAAAGAGGACTGGTGGGTAACCTGCATAATGCGTTTTTTACTAGCATGACGCAGGGACGTGCGCGCGTAGTACGTTGTCGCTACCGTGGGAGCCATTTGACTTAAGAGCTCACACGGGTAAACCGTGAGGGGTGGGGGCAGAGAAAGATTAGTCGCCCCACCTGCAGAAGCAGCAGCGGCGTGTGCCGCCGTGTTGCCCCTGGGCACACTTGTATGCCCCGGCGTCCAGATAATTTCTATCGGCCTGTCGGCTTTTTCATGCCTACGAAGGATGCTTTGATAGCGGCAGCTGCAGCATCCTCCGAGGTTGGGCGAAATATTTTAGAGTAAGCAGCGTGTGGGTCGGTAAAGGCACGAAGGGGTTTCTGTATAATGTATGGGAAGCTTCCAGTCGCTCCCCGTATGACAAAAAGTTCGGCATGCATAGGGGTACCATTCGGTAGATGGCACCTGTAGGCCCCATCGTACTCGGTGGTTTGCGCTCAAATCTATGCTGTACAAGCTTGGCCATAGGAGAGAGCAGCGTCCGTGTAGATGTCGACGGTATCTAAGCTCGCTTCCCTGAGTTGCCGCATGGCAAGAACCTGGCGGGAAGTATCACTGTGACGAGATATGGGACGACGGAACCGTCTAGAGGCTATCCAAGTTTTCCATGGCGGTAAGGACTGATTAAGAGAGGGTGCATCGTCATGTCGCTGACAATCCCAAGCCAGAAGGTGACGACCTTGCAGCGTGTTTTCCGTGCGGATGTGGTGTAGAGTGTCAGCTTCACGGATGACGTCCACAAGAGAAGGCAAGCCCCCTGCGCTTTGAAGTGCGGACATCTTAGTGTGTTTAGGGAGCCCCGTGATGGTACGGAGAGTAGCCCGATGAAGGTGTTCCAAATTTCGCATGTCCGTTGGAGAGAACTGGTTATGGGTGCGCCGTACAAAATCTTTCCAACGGCCACAGCTATGTACCATTGCGTACCCATTGCTGGGAACGAAAGCGCTTGGGGCCCCAAGAACTTGGGGACGCGCGGGCTTGCGTACCCAAGCAGAATGCCTTATAGTGGCGCGTGCCCAAACGCAAGCCGCACGAAGGTCACTCGCTCTCGTAGCGCCATAGCGTCTTTTCACGTTTGGATTGGTTTGGGATTTTTTACAATTTAAAATTTTCAACCACACATAGTGGCGTGCAATGAATTGCTTCTAATAAAATATTCTTAATTATTCTGACAAAGTTATCAACCCGAGACAAAAAAAATGCAGGCAGTTGGCGCTAAGTCGCGCAAAGCTTGGCACAGCCACACATTTACCCATCGCCGCTCGTACTCCACGTCGACCTACACTCTAGCTTCGAGATGCGTGGCTTACTCCTCGGTAGTATACAGATAGGCTAGAATGTATTCTAGTGCAGTCTCGCTGGACTATGCACTGTAGAACGGAGGTTGCTCGCGATGTCTCCGTCGGCGGGCGTCGCTTAGCTACAGCGCTTGCGTGCCTTGGCCAGGTGGTCCGGTATCTGGTCGCTTGACGACGCGCTGCTTGCTTCCTTTTTCGTTCTATCTTTTTTTCTCTCTACTTCTTTCTCTGTCGTTCCTTGATATTCTCTCTGTCTTTCTTTCCCTTTCTGAATTTCTTTCTCTCTATTTCTCACTTTCTCATTCTTTCTGCGCTACGCTTTACTCTCGCCCCTCCTCCTCACCATCACAACTCTCCTCCTCACTTCTCACTTCCCTTTTCCAGCAGATTCCTACAATATACTACACAAGGCTATGCGGGGCTCTGCCAGCATACCTGGATAGTCGAGTAGTTAGGAAGCTCACCTTCGGATCGGGGGTACACTGGTTCGAATCGCGCCGTGTGAAGATCTTTTTTCGGCAAGAATTTGTCTCTTTCTTTTATTCTTGTTTCCGTCTATGTTTCTCTCTTGCTCTTTCTCTCTCTGGACTCGTTCTGAGGTAGCCGCACAGTGGCACATACCCGTGAAGGTCATTATATTTTTCTGCGATGGACTTACAAGGAATGATTTGCTTAACAGCTTCGCTATTAAAAAGATTTTGTTGTACGGGTATAAGTTGCGACTGAAGCCGGTGCAAAACAATCCAGAAGGCTGGTTGTAGTCCGACAACGACATACACGGGGAGAACTTGTGGCGGTGAGATGGGCGGCATCTTTTACCGTGTACCGCTCAATTTTGTCTACTGTGCTGCTTCGCCGAAGGCGGCATCTTTGCTGTCGGTGGAGCCATGCTGCTCGAGCTTTGGCGCATTTGCGCTCGGGCGGATTGATTGGCCAGCCTTTGTGGTAGAATTCCTAATTACCACGCAGAATGCTTGTGTTCAATTTCTGCTGGGATCCTAATTTTTATTCTTTCCATTCGTCGCGTCAGCTGCCGATGTCGGTTTTTCTTCACGGTCTCGCATTTTAATTACCAATGTCTGTTCTCGCCGTTCCTGGGTAGATATAAACTGTCAATCACCTGTGGCTCTTACCCGTACACAGCGACCTGTGGTACGCGGGTTTGTGTCACACGTGTCTGGAGGAAAGGGTATGACGACGTACGCGACAGGATTTGTACGTTAATAATGTCATGACCCGACAGTCATATTTCTCAAATACTCTCACCCCCTCACGCAAACGTTGGTGTACACCAAGATAAGGAGGCGATCATGAGAGCACCCAGACGTAGGCAGATAGATAGATAGATAGATAGATAGATAGATAGATAGATAGATAGATAGATAGATAGATAGATAGATAGATAGATAGATAGATAGATAGATAGATAGATAGATAGATAGATAGATAGATAGATAGATAGATAGATTCATACAAGACAAGTGTGACGCATACCCGTTGACCCCGAGCCACGGTATATGGGTATGCGCCTCAGGTGATCGGCAGTTATATTTACCCATGAGTGGCGAGAACAGACATTGGTAATTGAAATGCGAGAGCCTGAAGAAAAACCGACATCGGCAGCGTTGACCCGACGAATGCAAAGAATAAAAATTAGGACTCCAGCAGCAATCTGACCTAAGCATTCTGCGTGGGAGTTATGTATTCTAGCACTAGAGACACGTCAGGTCTAGAAACTGCTTTGGAAAGACACCCTATGCAGGCGTACTGGCTAGTTCTGGCTATCTTATTTGCATTCCGAGCCAGAGAAATTCGTGCACGTGTTCAGAGAGCGAAGCAGAACATGAAGACGACGACGCTATTGAAGAATAGGACTAAGACTAAGAATATAAACAAGTCACGTGATGCCTGCGTAAGCCAGACCTCGGTGACGTTGCACAAAAAAGAGTTTAATTTTATTGATGAGCGTAGCACCTAATCACTTCGTTCCTCACTTGTCATGCGCAGTTTCTCCCATTTTAAGCTCTTGTTGCTCTGAATAAACTTTCAGTTGTGAGTGCAGCGCTGTGCGTATTTTATCTCTTCTTAGTCGTCGTTTTTCTGCGCGCTGGTTTTCTTCAAATACGAATACTACGCACATACTCGCCCAACTTACTATCTTGTTATAGGACTAAGAGAGCTCGTGCCGGTTCATGATGATTTTTTTTTCTGGTGACACCGCACAAACTACGTGAGCTACAGCAGCTTCGATGTTAAAAATTATGGCAGCTTCGCAGTATTGGCGTCAAGCCTGAAGGAAGAGCTAAGATGAGCGGCCTTCATTTCTTTCTCTCTCTCTCTGTTTCTTTCTCTCTCTTTCTTCGTTTCTCTGTTTGTTGATCTTTCTCTCTTGCTCTCTGTTTTTCTGTCTTTTTCTGTTTTTGTTTCTTCCTATCTCTTTCTTTCTGTGTCTATGCCTTTCTCTATCTTTCTATCGTTTTATTTCTTTATTTATTTTATTGCGCTGTATTTTCTATATCTTTCTATCGCAACAGGTGCGAGCGTTCGTTTAACGCTCGCACCTGTTGTACGTGGTAGTGGGGCATGCCCAATTCCTGTGGCGCATACCGGCGCGGCCTGCACTAGGGGCTGCGTGTTTGGTTACATCAAATCTGATGGAGAGCCAACTAGAACGGGATAGACGGGATAGCACTCTGTGGTTCTTTAGTTCGAGAATTGCGACCGGCGACGCTGTTAGTTTATACCTATTCAACACACAGCTGAGCACGTTCCTTTGTACACCTTCCCGTTTATTTGTTTCTGTAGCCTCTAAATTAAAATTTCCCTTTTCACGTGTAAAGGGTGCACCGCTGCAGTTATGGTACTTGTGAGAAGACGCCGAAGTTGTAGTCCGCCCTGAATTCTCGACGCTAGTTTTGCCTTGCAATCCTTTAGACCTGACTAGGAAAGGAAACAGACATGGACAAAGCGAGAGAGCTTCAGCAGTTGCTGATGTGGAGCACAGTAACTGCTGAACCTCCACACTAGGAAATGATGGCCGCCTCGGCTACTTAGCTCCCGCGATGATTCCAGCCCCTGACAACAGCTAATGTTCAACTGTGCAACTACATGACACGTGGCATACACACGCACTTAGAGGTTCTTGTGTTTGCCGCCCAACCTTTAGCACATCCATATAACTCTTACAAAAACTCCCCCCCCACAAACCCTTACCACAGTGTTGTATGCGTCTTTCTTGGTCCCGTCGATTGGGCTGTTTTTCTTGTGCCTTGCACAACATGTGTTTCGGTGATACATTGAATGGCTCTCAGCAGGTTCCATCGAGAATTTCGCCTATAGACTCATAATTGTAAGGTGCCGTCTTACGCAAAATGACTTTCCAAATAGCTGGTTTACTGGAAAGCTGAAAAAAAATCTACCTTTCCATCAGAAGGTGAATAGTAATTGTAGTGGTTTGAGATTAGGAATGAGGCATATTTCTGCAACAGATGAGAGAGCACGGCTCCGAGTCGTTGGAAAAGAAAACTGGAAGGAGACAGCAGAGAGGAGAGCTCACCTTCTCGAGATGTGGGCGCCCATCAGGCCCTTTCCCCCGAAACATTGATGAGGGTGGGGTGTTTAAAGGGACCGACAACTGATTTTTCTCGACCCAGTTTTTTACGGCGCGACAGGAAGCTTACCCTTCGCAGCGTTTGTAGCTGCAGTGGTTCATCCTAAAAGCACGTAGTCATTTTATAAGCAGTATTTTTCGATCCGAAAGGCTCCAAACACGCATGAAGGCTTGCTCCAGCCACGCTGAGAATTGATAGCGATGCCGCTAGCCCTTGTGAAAGCTGTCGTTGTTCTGCTTTCGCAGGAGTTACTGTAAATATGCTTAACCACCTTTATTTTGAGCTTTCCAACCATTTTTGAAAATAGCAAGCTGTTACAATGAGATGATGTGGCTTTATACACCTTCTAGGTATTTGTACAGCGTTGTGTGCGCCTGCGCCCAAGGTTGCCTGCGCCTGTGACATGGATGGCTTGTCCCGGCATGGGATCATTACGCCAAGCGAAGGCAGCGCCACTTTGTTGCATACAATTAACGCAGGCCTATATGTACATTTTTATGGAGTAATATCTTTTAATATAAAGAAATGAGCAATATTTCACTACTAACAGAAAAGTCATCGAACGCACACACAAATCAATAGTCACGTGACCGGCTTCATGGGACCGTTTATGATTTTGCCGCCAGAGGCGCCAAAGGTCATTTTTAGCGACTTTCAATGAAGAAATAAAAATATAAATCCACCTCTCACGAGATAAACAGGGTTGGTTTGAGTCAATGCGACGGACAATCTTTCCATCAGTGCAGTCATCTCATTTCATGTTCTGGGCAGTTCTCGGTCCCTTTAACATAAAGCAATAATGAATGTCATTTTAATGTGCTTTTGTGCTCTCTTTCCCATGGCAGAAATTTCGGGCGATGAGGGGTGGGGGACGTGACTGGTGTGCCACCCCCTGGCTACGACACAGCGGCACCGTCAGTCTGCCTGGTCATGAGGAGAATAGAAAGCAAGGCCTTATGGGAAATAGGTACTCGCTCCTACATCATTAATTTATCATTATTCATCATCAGACTCACTGGGCCGAATGCAGGGAAAGGACCTCTTCCATGTTCCGCCAACTAGCCCGGTGTCGTGCTTGCAACGACCACGTTATACTCGCGAACTTCTTTATCTCATCTGCTCCCCTATCTGCGTCTCCCCCTCGCGCATTTCCCTTCTCTTGGAATCCAGTCGGTTACTCTTAATGACCAGCGATTATCTTGCCTACGCGCTACATGCCCTGGTGATGCATTTCCATGGCTGGCTGTGTCGTCCTCAACCTAAGTTTAACCCTCTTTGTAAGCGTACAGGTTTCCGTTCCGTAGGTAGGTACCGGTAAGGTGGAGCAGTCATATACCTTCCTCTTGAGGGATATTGTTGAACTGGAATTCATGATTTGAGACTGCCTGTTGAATGTCCTTTCCCCCATTCTTATTGTTCTTCTTGATTCAGTCTCATGGTTCGGCTCCGCGCTCACTACCTCTCCTAAGAAGACATATCTCTTTACCACTTCCAGAGCCTCGCCACCTACCGCGAAGCGGTGTCCCCTACCGAGACGGTGACAAATTAACTTAGTTTTCCGCATATTATTTTCCGACCTACCGTTCTGCTTTCCTTGTCCAATTAGAGTTACTCATCAATGCAAGGTCACCAGCGAATCTAAGGTTGCTAAGCTACTCTACATTAACTCGCTATGAAAAGTGCGTAAACAGGGGGTGTGCTGGAGCCGGCGTTTCGTCAAGCGGACATGTCTTCTAGGCTGCGACTCGTACCCCAAACTCTACCCGGTGTAGGGCCATGAAAACCCCGTCGATATAATGTGTTAAATTCTGGCTACCGATGGCGTCGCGACGAGATCCCATGAACAAGAAAAAGCTCACTGTGTCCCCTGTGCATTCGCCTAAGACGACTCAAAGGCGAAAGCCATGTTCCGCTTTTATGTGAGGAGCACTTTAGGGGCCCGTCTTTTCGTCCATCCATCTCACGTGGCGTGATCATACTGACAGTAAAGCGCTCGATACAGGCCATAACAAGGCTAACATTGCTCAAACCCGAAATAAAATGAACGAACAAGGCCTATAATAATACAATCATGAGACATAGCCGAAAAGTAATCGTATCCCTAAGTTTAAAAAGCTAAAACGTTTAGGCAACATGGGTCTGGAGGGACATTCGCTCGCCGAGCTAGCGAAAGCCCCTGCGCCGGTGCGGCGCTGCGTCGCTACGTGACTACATCTCAAGGGGAAACAGCCTTACAGAAGTCGCTGCAGATGACGCGTATCTCAATTGCCGTAACGAGCAGGATGTCGATGAAGCGCAGAAAAATTAGCGCACGTCGCACACCGAGTTTGTGAATCTGCCTAACAAGATTCTACTCGTGCCGGGAAACACTACATGCTTACCTCAAACGCTGGCGTCATTGACGCTTTGGTAAACGGAGCAGTGGGTACTCCACGAACGGGAATCGCTGGGTGCCCGTGCGACGCTCTTCCTCAGGTTTCGCAGTAGTGTAGCTGCCACAGGTTCTTTTCTTTCTTCTTAGTCGATGTGTTGATCCTCCCCCGCCTCTCACCGAAATGTTTCTAAACCTAACGTGGTTTTGCACTGTCTCCAAGATCAGAGACGGTGCAAGCTTTCTGCTCGTCACCAGGTTTTCCACCGCCTCCGTGATCGATTCACTTTTAACCAAGCCACGATGTCATGTGATGACGTAACGTTATGGGACGTAATATGGTGATGTCACCACATGATAATATTTCGCACCACTTGTGTTGACGCTGGCGCCGCAGGACGCCGACGATAAATTTTCTAGTTTGATAAATGATATAAGGATTTCGCCTTAAATATATGAAAACGCTGGCAAGAATAGAAGGCTTGTTTTCAAACAGCGAATGCGCGGCAACGTTTTTTGAGTCGCAGAAAGGCTCAGGACGGAGGGAGGCTTCTAGTATATGGTGGTTCATCAAGGCTAGTAGAAACACGTCAAGTTCCATCCTAATGTTACAAGCCAAGCTTCTTCCGACTTCTAGATTCCGGTGGCGACGTCGTACACAAAAGAAAGAAAGAAACAAACGGCACCGGTGAATCTCCGGAATGCCGGCACTCCAAGGTGCGCCAGTCGCATGCGTATTTGTATGCGCAGTTTTCACAATTTTCACGCTCTCACGATAGTGGGCTGTAAGTCGGCCAGCATGAAAATGTGTCGGAAACACGGCGTCGGAGACCATTCTAACTCTCACATCCGAACTCGGGCGCAATTAGCATGTATTTGATAGCGTAATGAAAAAAACCTATTCTTGATAGTTTTTATTGTATTCTAAGCTTTTCACCCTATAAAGTAGCACTGATATCTTTTGCGCTTTCGATCATCATGCCTCTAAGGCACCTCCACCTGACATGCAGTGATACAACCAATGTGCCAATTGATCTGAAATTTCACAGTTCCCCCCGTGGGAAGATGCGGGCGAAATTTTTTATTCAACGCCACAAAGACGGCTCGGTGATCAGTGTAGTAACACGCTGCTGTCTCTATGGCTCCAAGACCTGGCGCAGCGCCGGCGTTGGGACCATATAGACGGCAGCGTCTCGTGCCCGGTCAACGCCACCCAGACAAGAGAAGGCCTGCGCACTCCATCCGTGACGTCACAGACCTTCCCGACGGAGAGGGACGCTGTCGCCCGCGCCGCAGTGTGTGCATTCGTGCAGTGGCAGCAGTGGACGCACTCGGTCATTCGATGCTGCACGCGTGACAGGGACGCGATCAGCCCGCCCGTAACCAGGGGCTCATAGCGTTAGAGTGTTCCAGCGTTCCGGCAGGGGGATGAAACTTCGCAGTGTTTCTGTCGCGTGACCGCGGCGATCCTAATGTTTGGGAGCTGTACTACCTACGAGCATAAATGAACGTTGTTACTCCATTTTATATTTATTACCAGGTTACTTATTAACTGCGAAGTTTTTGATACGCAAGTGAACCTAAAGGTTGCAGTTCGAGATTGCGAAAATACGAGCGCCACCCGGAGTGGAAAACGGGAACTACGCCGTCCTATCTCTCACGGCTAAAAATTGGCGTTTCTTGTCGCGCGCCCATGTATGCTACCAGGGGCGTAGCCAGAAATATTTTCGGGGGGGGGGGGGGGTTCAACCATACTTTATGTATGTTCGTGCGTGCGTTTGTATGTGTGCGTGCCTATATAGCAAGCGAAACTGAAAAATTTCGGGGGGGGGTGTTTGAACCCCCCCAACCCCGCCCTTGGCTACGCCCCTGTATGCTACGGCCTGCTGTGTCCCAATGGCCGCTTTTACCACCGTAAAGTTTGCTCCAGCGAAGCCTTGCAAGCTTCAGCGAAACGGGCGCATGAATGAATTCGAGCCGTTATCACAAATCGTGCTGTGTTTAGTGGTGTCGAAATTCTTTACGCCACACCGGCATAAAATTCTTTTGGATCCTGGCGGACGAAAGGTACGATTTGCATGCTGCTCGTTTTGTTTTTCAACGCTTACACGACATATCAGGATGCGACTTTTGTACGCGACTAAAAACGTAGAAATTCAAGTTGTGTTTTTACGGTATGTATGGTACGCTTAAGCAATAAAACATTCAAACAAAGTCTGCTATTTATTCTTGTCTATCTTATGTGTACACGTAAACAAAAACAGAGTCTTACTTACAATAAGTGGTGCAAAAATAGGTGGATGGGAAACCTTCATCAATGTTTACGCAACGATTGCCGTTTTGATCATGTGGCGGGTTGCGCAACAGGAAGAAGGTCGCGTGCTCGCCATCTGAATACCTTCCACTCGCTCAATTTGGCTTGTTGGTGCATCCCAATTGAATTTGGCGCTAAATAGCCCTCCCCCCGCCACTCGGATCCTCAATCCTCTTCAAGATGGCGTCAACCAGCGCATGTCAGCATTGCGCCGTCATGTTTTAGTAGCGCCTCCAAACACCAGGCGTTCGTCCGGCACTGCGAGCGAATATCGCGTTCCATGGATGGTATAGGAAGTTTCACTCCCCTGCTTCTGGTGCGCCAGCTGTGTGACATCACTGCTCCTCGCGCACGCGCAGCACGGCTCTTGTACGGGAAGGCGAACCCGCTCCGGCTCGGCCAGTGTAGCTCACGCTACAAAAACAAATGAAAGTTTTGATAACGGCACCCCTTTAAATTCGGCTTCACTTTCAAACGGAAATGAATTGCTTGGTAGATTCTTTTCAGGCAAATATAAGCCGTCCTAAATGAAACTTGAAGACCATGGGACCATTACTATTTTATTATTCCTTGGTTGCTTTTGCCCCGACGCGCAAGCTGGCGCTGTTGACATTAGCGTTACTGTTTCCTTGGCCTTTTCTCGTAGGGACGTAGTTCTTCAAAAATGCAACCACGTGGTTAGAAAATGCGAGACATTCATATAGTTCACATATATTCACCCTTTACAAGCGAATAGAAGTGGCAAGAAGAAGTGGTGACATCGGGCACCCTTACTTCAAAAAGAAGCAAAGAGAAATAGGTATTAATAGGTGACCATTACAACTTGGCGGGACGAATAGTTATTATAACAAAGTCTGAAACATTTAAGCAACACGGAGCCGACATTACCATGCTGAACTAGAAAAAAGAAATGAATGGCTCACACGATTAAAGGCTTTTGCGAGGTCCCTCTGTAAGATTATAACCTGTTTTTCACAATCACAGCAAAACTGCAGAACTGTACGAGCAACGTGTAAAATGTTTTGTGTTGAGGGACACCTAATTCAACACGTCTGTGGCAAAGAAATGAAAATCGATATCCCTAAATGCAGCCCATTTCATAAAAACTTGGCACAGGTTTTCTAATCAACAATGCATAACGATATTGGTCCGTAGCGTTAAAAAGAACGAAGTTTTCGTTTCAAATCCTTTCTGCATCAGAACAATATGGTTTCTGCAAACATACCAGGGGCGACTCTCCAAATCTCATAAGCTATTTTGAAAATTCCCAGCAATATGGATCAAAGGTCCTTAAGCGAAGCTTTTATTATTCCCAAATTATTACTCCCAAAGCGAAGGTTTTATTACTCCCAAGCGCACAGAAATGCGGCCCTCGAATGTTTGCCTGTCTAATTTGTATTTGTATGCGCCCTTTTCAGTACTTGATACTCTCTCGATCGTGGGCTTACCGGCGATCAGCCGTGTCTGATATGGCAAATGCGCCTTTTATCGAGGACACTTGTCATATCGGGTTGCCACGTTTGATTGCTGCTTCTAGGTGAACCTTCGACTGTCACTGTTTGAAGCAACTGAAGCGTTGCGCTGCTAAGAAAGTACATGAAGGTCCGATTACCGGCATGGACTAAATGAGCAGTGAGAGGGGAGCGTAGAACAATTCGAAAGAACGAAAAAAAATAAAGACAGAAAGAAATTTAATACGTCAGATTCGCACACGCCATACTTCGCTAACCTGTATTTTCTCGATAGGGTTAAACCTCCAGAATTTTATTGCGACAAAAATTATATGGACACCCTCGCCTAATTTTATTGCAATAGCAATTATATGGACACTCTCGGCTGATTTCTGCCGTCGCCGTCGCCGTCTGTCGACGCCGCGATGTCCCGGATATGTATATGTATGTATATATAGAAAGAAGGCACGAAGAAAAGTAAAACAGAAGAAAAAAATTCTGAAGTACCCGACCGCGGATTCCAACCAGCAACCCCTCGCTCCCCAGCGGGCTGCGTTAGACAACTCAGGCACACGCCATGTATGCGCCGGCGAAATAACGGCGAGCTATTTATGTACAGCATGTACCGCTAGTGGTAAGCAAATCTCGGAGGTGCGTGAGCGAGTTTTCTATTGCGCAACGCTCCTAATGGTTTTTCAATTTGAAAACTGCCCTTGACTCACGCACAACAAAGTGGCCATTTTGTGCACCCACTCGGGATGTGGAAGAAAGAAAAAAAAGACAAAGAACACCGGGCACACTTTGCATCAGACGCCACCTGTGGTAGGAGACGCAGATGGTCACTCCACGCGCCGCAGTTTAAACGAAGAAGAAATATCTAAGAGCGTCTAAATTCTATATTTCCCCACTTTATTAACCTCCGGTTTCATGGCCAATCCCCCGTAGTAGGTAAGAGCCATGAATTAAGGATCAAGCAGGCAAGCAATCGTCTGATTCTCCATTGTCAACACTTGCAGCGTGTACCTCAAGCACAAAGGCGTAACAACTGTGACAGTTGTGAGTTCACGCTTGCCCTGTGGATGCCTGGACGTTTATTTAGGGTGTACTTCTTTGTGCTTTAGGGGCACGCTGCAAGTATCGAGCTGCTTCTGGTTCTTCGTGTGACATTTCGATGTCTTACTATCGCATTATTGGTTCGCGCTTGCGGCGAAACTGTGACTTTTTTTCCTTTATCTCGATCTTCACTAACACCTTCAATTTCGAACGACTCCGCATTATTTTTGTCATCAAAAGCCCTGAACCGTGGCAACGGGGCCGTTGGCAAGCTGACACTCTCAGAAATGACATAAGACGAGCAGGTCTCCAGCGCAACTTCGGATTTTCTAGAGTCACTAGAAAAATTTCAGAGTATCGCATCTGTTTTCCGCGCGCCGCCGCCAACGCGATTGGCTTACTCGCATCACGAGACCTCTCGCCATAGGCGTGCGCAGGGGGGGGGGGGCGAGGGGGCGAGAAGGGGGGGGCGCTAAGTCAGCCCTATACATTGTAGGGGGGGCGAGAAGAGGGGCGCGAAGGCAGCCGCATACATTGACATAATAGGGAGGGGGGCGCTGCGACGAACCTTCGCCCCCCCTGTAGGGGAACCCTGCGCACGCTTATGCTTCTCGCCGCCATATCCCTTCCAAGCGCTTTGGGTGCAGGCGCGTTGAATGCAGAGCGCGGCCGGACATTTAGCAGTGCCACGATCCCTAGAAGATGCCAGAGAGTAGCTCACCAGTAACCGAACGTTGCTGGTGAGCAACTCCGGGAATTTCGTATATTTTTGAATTCCGTGTGGGAAACATTAACGTCAAAGAGCGTCGTTGTACGTGGCTGCATAGTTGGCCGCGGAATGAATTCGCCCCCCTCGAAGAACACTCTTTTCTGCAGTGAACTACACAAACTTTGCTGGAAAAGGTGTCATGCAACAGGATACTTCACCTTCACGGTTCGCTATGTTCAGCGATATTGAAAACTACATACTACATACCTTTCTATTTGTTTGGCTGTTTATATCTCGATCTGTTGAACAGATTGTGCATGCCTTTCGAGTTATAAGTGTGTCACGCACAAGAGCGAAATCGAAGACTTATTAAAATAATAACTGTTTCTTGTATACCTTGAAGGCAATTGTCGCGGGATCATTTGCCACTGCGCAAAACTGAAGCGTGGAACTCTGTTGATAAACTTGATATAAGGCAATGTTATTAAGCGTATTTTATTTTTTTTTTCAAAAAAAAAAATGTTGCTAATGCTGCATTGCGCCGAGCACACCCTTACAATACTGCTTAGTGGGTGAGAAATGGTCACAGCAAAAATGAAAAAAAAAACCGGCTTATCCTCCCACGCATTGAGGGAATCGATTTCATGCGAGCCCTAGCTCGTATACACGTACTGTGTTGCAGTAGCATGCGCGTTAAAAATTTTTGGGATGTGCTATTTCTGATCAAAATAACATAAAGCACTGTGCCGAGGAAGTTTTAACAAGAGTACATTACGAAAAAAGAGTTGAAATTAAAAGCAGTGCAGAAACCGAACCCTAGCTGTTTACGCGCTGGCAACGCAAAAAAAAAAACTTTGTCGGAACACAGCAAAATATTTGCAAATGCACTGTAACGTTGGGAATATTAGTGGTCTAGTGGTTATGGCGCTCGACTGCTGACCCGAAGGTCGCGGGATCGAATCCCGGCTGCGGCGGCTGCATTTTCGATGAAGGCGAAAATGTTTGAGGCCTGTGTACTTAGATTTAGGTGCACGTTAAAGAACCCCAGGTGGTCGAAATTTCCGGAGCCCTTCACTACGGCGTCTCTCATAATGATATCTTGGTTTTGGGACGTTAAACCCCAGATATTATTATTATTAGTTGGGAATATTAAGGAGACAAAAAATAGGAAATGAAACAACTGAGTAGTGACGTCAATCATTTTTGATGGCCTATTTTCTACGTATCTGTTAGGAAATGACAATGTATTCGCAAAATAAAATGCACCTTACCTACCGCGCTCCAATTCGCCCGTGCGTTCGGCTGCTGGCGTTCCGAACTGAGACAAATACTTCACGCACAAATTCCACTTACTTTACACACACCACTTCTATTACAGATAACACCCAGCAGAACAGCAAGCATGGTGCGCAAGTAAGGTATGCGTCAGCGATCAGTCGAAGGACGCAATGCTGAATGTTCTCGATGTTCGATAATGTTCTCGAATGCGCTATGAAGTGAACCTGAACACCGACTGCAAAGCTAGCGCAAACAGTCAACGTTTACCAAGTGTCGAAATAAAGGCAATCTCGTGCGATCATTACGCTAATGCAACTATACAGCTCCGGACTTTGCGAACACACCCGGCCGTGAAACGAAAAGAGACCGATGAAGCCACTAAGAGAGTTCGCGAGCACATAGCAACATTGGCCGCACGTTTCATTAGCTACACCGCTTACCGCGCAGTCGATTCATGACTGTCGATGACTCGAAATCACTTCTGATATCCTTTTGAAGAAACACACACACACACATATATTGCAGTTACGCCGAGCGTAACACGGCATCGAGGGGAAAAGATCGGTCACTTCCCAACACACGCTAACAACGCGCCGGACGGTCCGGAAGGGATATGGCCGCCGCCGCCCAATGTTGCCCGCGTGCAGCCTAGCTTTGCGGTACTCTGAAATTTTCCAGTAACTCTAGGATTTTCCTGAGCTAAACTCCACCTGCCGTTTCGGTAGCATAACTGCCCCGATTCAGTAACAGCCCCGTGCGAAAGCGGCAGCGTTTGTGGTGGCAGTGCCGGCCTTGACGTTGCGTCTGCTCGATACAATGGCGAATTTTAAATAAGGTTTTGCGTACTCTTAGAGAAAATAGCCTGGTTGCGTGTGATAGTCGACCGCAATTTCATATTAAGAGCGTAATCTTATGGAAACGTTTCCCGAATACTTGCGCCACAGTTACTGCTGTAATGGTAGACCAGCCTTTTGGCGCTCCTACGTAATCGGTTCCATTGACGCTAGTTCGCTCCAACACCTTCCTAGATTGCAGCGGTAAGTGGCACAGCTTACTGCTTTCGCAAAATTGAGCACCTAGTGCTGTAAATCGGCAACCATTTTCATAAATAAATGAAAAGTGGTAGTTTCGCCGCAGCGGCCAAGGAATCAGTGGGATATCAACAAATTGGAACGTAACACGGAGAACAAAAAGCAGCTCGAAATTTCCAGCGTGTCGCCCAAGCGCAAAGGAAGCACGAAAAGCACACACACTGGACGAGCGCGAACTGTCAAGTGTCACAGCTCGACGCTTAAACACCCGTATTCAAGAACGTCCCTCCACTCAACGCACCACCTTGACTCGAAAATATCGATGACAGCACCGCTCCTAGGTAGCAATGGTCATTGCATATGAGCGATAATCGGCACAAATGCTTGAATATCGCGACGTCATTTATAGTCGGGCGGTGGCGCTGTGATCAGCTTGGTCGAGTGAAGGACGAACAGTCGAGGCTCGTTTTAAAGTACGGGGTAAAGCGCGCTGCTCGAACATAAAGAAAGACGCGCGAAACGAACGCACAGGTATACACTTCAACTAGCCCCTACTTTGGCTCTTCTAGCTAGCAGCTCACTCTTTTCGCAAACGCGGCCGCTACAGCAAGCAACATAACCTTCATGCGGTCTGCAGTTTGAACGCATACTGTGCGGTGAAAACACAAGACGCACGAAACTCCCCCTCAAGAGATAATCACTCGAGCATGGGCGACCACGCCCTGTACGTCAAAGTACAACTCGAAGGCATACCATCTCCGGCGAAAAACAAGAGAGTTTTAGAATTGGGGACCCAATAAACTTGCGAGCCACCAGGACGCACGGCACTACCGGCCTCTAGCGCTCGCGTTATCCCAAGACAATGCAGCGCCTTCCTTTGGTGGGCGAAGAAAACCCGAGTGCGCGTAGTTTCAAGAGAAGAAAATGAAGACGGCGCTTGGCAGTGTCACGTGAAGCCACGTCTCGCGTTCCATGCGGGCGTTGATTCTGGTCACTAAAATAAAACTTCACTTGTGTCTAATTGGTAAATATTCTTGAGGCTAAAATTACAGCGCAAACGTACTTCTTTGGCCTTCCTGCTCCTTCCTTCTTACTTCTTTATTCATGTACCCATCTGAATATGATTTCATGTCTTCGCGGATCTAACACACTATCATCATTGTTACATGTTTTGGTTTAGAGCAATTGTTGTGTGCGCATGTGCGCTAAGGTTGCCTTAGGATTACATACGCATTGTCGTATGAAATAATGTCGTATGAATAAGTAATCGTTAGTCAGCTCTTGTATCGTACGCATTTTTTCTTCGTGGGTTTCTCGTGCGTTTGCGCTGCAATTTTAGCCTCAGGATGCTGGTCACGGTGTAACACATATACTGTGATTGTAGTTCAGCCGTCTCGTTTCTTCGCTCCTGCTGCATAAGCCTACAAGAGCCAAAGCGTTCCTACTAGCTCCGCCATGAGCAACAGGGCGCTCTTCATTTAGGGGCGAAGCCAGCGGTATATAGACGCCTGCAAAAATCTCTGTATTTCTAATGAAGTCTCTCTCTCTCTCTCTCTCTCTCTCGGGGTGACGCACCGTAGGGCCGAGCCTTGTACCCCCCGCGCCTAGCGTAGCTCTTGTCTTGGCGTGTGGTCGTTCTCGGTACGCGCCGGGAGGGCTCGCGGCCTGCGGGTGCTCTGGTTTGAATGGAGACCGCTAGGGGCGCGTTATCTCTCAGATGCATTTATTATGACCATAAATATCCAACAACAACCAGCGGTACATGTGTAGACCTCGTCTTCGCTTACTTCAGATTACATCCCATTCAAGAACCCCTGGCTCTGGATTTCACCGATCACAAGGCGGTTCTAATGAAGGGGAAAGGAAGTCCGCACCTCAACACCATATACGCCTTATGACATCAATAAAACCACATTGTATATACTGTACACATGTGTTTGTCCCGCATTTGCATGCTCGAGTGGGCAATGTGCGGGGGATTCACGGTTACCAGAATGATTACTGCTGCTTCGCCCAGTCATCATCAAACACTTCGTGGATATGCGTGAATTTTTTCCCTGGCCGACTGGTTACGAGTGGCGCGGTGCTACAACCCCAAATGGAAAACTAGTGTGGGTCGCCAGCGATACGACGCAAACGTAGCGCGGGCAACGATGCAGCATATCGCGTGTCTCGCGTAATCTTAATTTTGGCACGTGTGTCGCCCCGTGCCTTTCCGCCAACGCCGCATGCGTTTGTACACTGCGTGTAGTATCCTGGAGAACGAATGGCGCATGGCTTAACTGTCTAAGGCAGCGCGCTGCGGAGCCATACTTTGTTTGCAGCTGATATATATATATATATATATATATATATATATATATATATATATAATATGGCCATGACGGTGACGGCAAAACCCCACTGAGAGTGTCCATAAAATTGCTATTGCAATAAAACACCTACGTTTGCGTGTATTACTATATTAAAGTTTCTTGTAATACACGCAACCATATTGTCACGGGAATCAGAAATACACTGAAGAGACAGAAGCGGGTATATTACAATATTTACAAGTAGCTGTGGCACCGAATGGCTGCCAGCATCTCGCGCCGCATTCCAGCTTCTTCTTTGTCTCTTCGTCCCTGGGTTGTCTCCAACTGCGTGCTCAGGCAGAATGCCTCGTAACATCACCCCCGGCGGACAAAGCGCCGTCTCGGCGCCGCCTCACTCATTCAGGACTGGCAGTGTAATAGTGCTTGAGGCGCGACACATGAACGACATCAGTAGGTGGTGTAGCAGAAGAAGACGAACGCGGAAGGACGGGAGCGATGAGGTAATCGACGTCGTTGACCTTGCGGATAACTTTGTAGGGCCCTGTGTAGCGAGGGAGGAGCTTCTCGCACAAGCCTTCGCGTCGATACGGCGTCCAGAGTAGGACAAGAGATTCAGGAGGGTAGTCGACTTCGCGGTGCCGATTATCGTAGCGCACTTTTTGTGAATCCTGAGAAGCACAGAGCCTAGCGTGAGCGATGCGGCGAGCCACGCGGGCTCGAGAAGCGACATCCTGAGCATACATGGTTGGTACGGTGGGATCAGATGGAAGAAGCGTCTCGAATGGCAAGGTAGGGTTGCGGCCGTACAGAAGAAAGAACGGCGAGTAGCCGGCGGTGTCATGCCGGGACGAATTGTATGCAAAAGTAACGTAGGGTAGAGTTGCGTCCCAATCACGGTGGTCAGTAGAGACGTACATTGACAACATATCCGTGAGAGTTCGGTTGAGGCGCTCGGTAAGACCGTTTGTCTGCGGATGGTAGGCTGTAGTAAGTTGATGTTCGGTAGAGCAGCTACGAAGGATTTCGTCGATGACCTTGGCGAGGAAGCAGCGGCCACGATCCGTAAGAAGCTGTCGCGGAGCCCCGTGCCGAAGAATGACGTCACTGAGCAGAAAGTCCGCCACGTCAGTAGCGCAGCTAGTTGGCATAGCACGCGTTATGGCGTACCTGGTCGCATAGTCAGTTGCGACAGCAATCCATTTGTTGCCCGATACGGACGTAGGAAAAGGTCCGAGCAAGTCGAGGCCGACGCGGAAGAATGGTTCCGCTGGAATGTCGATAGGTTTCAGCAGGACAGCCTGAGGAAGAGCAGGACGTTTGCGACGCTGACAGAGCTCGCAAGCAGCGATATATCGGCGCACAGAGCGATACAGGCCAGGCCAAAAGAACCGCCGCCGCACGCGGTCATAGGTGCGTGAAACGCCCAGGTGTCCCGCAGTCGGGGCATCATGCAGATGTTGAAGAATGGTTGCACGCAGGTGTCGGGGAATAACTAGCAAGAATTCCGGACCATCAGGCTTCATGCTGCGGCGATACAGAACGTCATTGTGTAGGACATATCGGCGGAGAGAAGGGTCGGAACGTCCCGAGGAGACTTGCTGAATGAGCATCTTGAGGGTCTCATCCCGACGCTGTTCTGTGCCGATGTCGCGCAAATCAGATATGGCGAGTACACAAGAATCATTCTCATGGTCAGCGATGCTAGCAGGTTCCACCGGATGACGCGAGAGACAATCGGCGTCTTGATGCAGCCTGCCCGATTTGTAGATTACGTCGAAGGAATACTCTTGGAGCCGTAGAGCCCAGCGACCAAGGCGACCAGTTGGGTCCTTGAGCGATGACAACCAACAGAGAGCATGGTGGTCGGTAATAACTGAGAATTCGCGGCCATACAAGTAGGGACGAAATTTTGCGACAGCCCAGACCAACGCAAGACACTCGCGTTCCGTGATTGAATAGTTGCGCTCAGATGTGGAGAGAAGGCGGCTGGCGTACGCAATAACACGTGTTTGGCCCCCCTGGTGTTGGGCGAGGACGGCACCGATTCCATGCCCACTGGCGTCTGTGCGAACTTCAGTAGTCGCTGATGGGTCGAAGTGGGCCAGTATAGGTGATGAAGTGAGCAATTTGATCAGCGCCGAGAACGCAGCCGCTTGGTCCTGGCACCACGAGAAGGGCACGTCCTTTTTGAGGAGGTCGGTGAGCGTTCGGGCAATGGTGGCGAAATTGCGTATAAAACGTCGGAAGTAGGAGCATAAGCCAACAAAACTCCGAACATCTTTAGTAGAAGAGGGCACAGGGAAGTTTTTGACAGCGCTAATCTTGGCAGGGTCAGGTTGTACACCCGTGGCACTTACAAGATGACCAAGCACAGTGATTTGTTGCCGGCCGAAATTGCACTTTTTGGAGTTTAGCTGAAGCCCCGCTCGACGAAAAACAGCTAGAATGGTCGACAGGCGAGTTAGATGACTTTCAAACGTTGGGGAAAAGGCAATGACATCATCTAGGTAGCAAAGACAGATGGACCATTTATAGCCACGAAGGAGGGAGTCCATCATACGTTCGAACGTTGCCTGTGCGTTGCACAGCCCAAAAGGCATAACCTTGAACTGATAGAGGCCGTCCGGAGTGACAAAGGCAGTTTTTTCGCGGTCTAAGTCGTCAACAGAAATCTGCCAGTAACCCGAGCGTAGGTCTATGGATGAGAAGTATCTCGCGCCATGAAGACAGTCGAGGGCGTCGTCGATTCGTGGCAGCGGATATACGTCTTTGCGGGTTATCTTGTTCAAAGCACGATAGTCGACGCAAAATCTCCAGCTGCCATCCTTCTTTTTGACCAAGACGACAGGTGACGCCCATGGACTTGAAGAGGCCTCTATGACGCCTTTGGAGAGCATCTTGTCGACTTCTCGTTGTATGACCTGGCGTTCTGAATGGGACACACGATATGGTCGCCGTCGGACAGGACTAGCATCGCCGGTATGTATTCGATGACTTACGAATGACGTTTGACCTAAAGGGCGGTCATCGAAGTCGAAGATATCCCTATAGGTTATTAGAACGTGGCGGAGTTGCGCAGCGTGACAAGGCTGAAGATCAGGGGCAATCATTCTCGCGATTTCGTCGGGCGGTGCGCTTGCTGGACTGGCTGTAATAAAGGACGAGCAATCTTCAGCATCTAATGCCACGATGTCGCATGCATCAAGCGCCGATACGTTAGCCAATGAAATGCCTTGCGGTAGAACTTTGGTCGAGGTACTGAAGTTTAGGAGCGGGAGCTGTACGCAGTTGTCGACAACGTTCACGAGGGTATGCGGCACAGCAACATTTCGGTCCAATAGCACGTCAAGTAAAGGAGACACCGTGTACTCGCCGTCGGGAAGAGGTGGTGATGTCGTCAAGGCCACCCACGTGGCGGCTTGCGGAGACAGCCGAACATAATCTACACTGCACAAATGGTGTGGCGGTGAAGCTTGGACATCAACAAGCCGAGGCAGCTCAAGTTGAAGAACGCCGGTTGCACAGTCAATGAGGGCGGCATGAGTAGACAGGAAATCCAATCCTAGAATGATGTCATTTGGGCACTGCTCAAGAACAGCAAACAAAACAGATGTCTGGTGGTCGGCTATGGTGATGCGTGCTGTGCACATTCCTATGACGGCAGGACTTCTTCCGTCAGCGACTCGAATAGTACAAAGAGCAGCCGGAGTAAGCACTTTCTTCAGGCGGCGACGAAGTCGAGCACTCATCACAGAAATATGTGCCCCAGTATCAACAAGTGCAGAAACAGTCAGGCCGTCAACGTCACCGTCGATCAAATTTCGTCGTGTCGGCAGTACAAGCAGAGGATTTGAGGTGGAATTAGAAGATGCAGCAATATCAAGCTAGCGACACGGCCGCGATCGGACAATGAGCGTGGCATGTAAATCATGCCGTAAATGATATGCATATCTTAATTTTCAAATTACCGTCCTTTCATATATGTTTTTCATACAGTCACGTTCCGCAATACCAATTTTGGTGTATATCAAGCCCGCGAAATGGCCGCGAATGCACCATGAGCATGGCATGTAAATCATGACATACACGACATGCATGTCATGGCTTTCATGTTACCGCCTGTTATTCGTGTTCTTGATAGTCACATCGCGCAATACCAATTTTGGTGCATATCAATCTAGCATCGACAAGCTCGTGCTTGTCGCTGCTATTCTTAGCAGTTAATCGCAGTGGATATGGCATTTAAACGTGCAGACTGTCATGAGGGAACGCAGTGTATATGCACCAGTCCTGAACGCAATCGACACCGCTCCTCACACCTGACAAAAGAATTGTTGAAGCAGTCAGTGATAACGAACATAAACTCGTCTTTCCATGTGCATGTGGCCAAGAGACATGCCGAATTCTAGGTGAGATATAAAAATTTTTTTTGAGGACGTGTAGGTGAAGGCGAACACAAACCTACGCTCACGAATGAAATCCAACCGACGAAGTAATCAAATTTTCAGCATAAAAATTATGTCGGTTTTCGCGGACTGCTGCAATCTGTCCATACTGCACACTGAAAGAAAGCTTATCATGCGTGAAGGTAGTCTTATGCAAAGTGAGAGCCGACGCGACAAGACAATCCAACCCAGTCTAGGTATGCACGACCACGGGCCAAACGAAGAAAATTTCGTATACGTGAAACATGGCGTGGTTGTACACCCAGAGGTAATCACGGCACCTGAAAAAAAAAAGTGACCTCCCCGTCCCAAGTTATCAAAATAAGTGAGTCACGATGCTGCTACCGCGAGCGATGGCTTGTACACTACGGCCGCATTCCAGATATAAATATCAGCAAACATCCAACAACAGAATAAATTATCTGTAGTGAAAACACCACATGTTTGGGTTGAGAGGAAGATGTCAGCACATCTCACGGTTGTCATTTCTCTTGTAATTGGTGGCTTTTCTTGAATAACACGGAAGGTACGGCACGTTTTACACCAGGTGCACTTTTTGCAAACACGCGTGTGCCCTCGACCACAAAAGCTTACGGACCCCATGAGCGCTTTGCAAACTGCCTGCCCGCGCCATCTAGCGGTGTGCTATCTACCGTCGACCGCAGCGCTGGGCCGTAAATGGGTCTTCTTGTCATTTACTAGCATGCGAATTTTCTACTGCCACGCAGCACAATTTTAGTTCGCTGTTTTCAGGCAAAGCGCTTATCTGCAGAATGAGCGTCACGCTCCCACTTTCATTCTAGAATGAAAGCTACCACTGCTTACTTCGAACAGTGTGCGTATAAATATCACGCCGTCGGAAATAATGCGACCGATAACAGTTACGCTGATAGACTGCTCTTGAAGCAGAAGCACATAGCCACGGCCGCCGAAGTGCGGGTGCCGTTAAGAAGTGAAAGGTAGAAAATATTCGTGTGCAGTGGCAAAACAGCCAGGCCGTTGATTAAGGGATGGATGCGTCTTGGGCTTAGCGCTGCTGTGGCTCGTCGCTCACGTAGCGGAAATGCCGCGAAAAGGATCTTCGCTACGAGCTCGCGTGGTCCGCAAACTTTTGTTGTTGACTGCACACCCGTAAGCAAACGTATGCGTACCATTGCCGTCTGCACCGTCTAGTGCCGAACACAATGCTGTCGAGAGTATTTCTCCGACTAATTACGTCAGAGTAATGCCCTGGACAGCTATTCCACCATAGCAATGCTCTCGACAGCAGACAGCTCGCGACTACATGGGGTAGACAGCGATTTGGTCTGGCGCTTCCGTCTTCCGTATACCTCTTCTCGTGGGGGTACATCATGTCACTGAAGCAGCTTCGTCCTCATGATAATCCTCTTGCTGCTTTCAAAGTATATGTGAGGCAGGTAACTGAGCTTCATGGAAGCCCACATGTCAAGAAAACGGCGGATCGTTGCAAACGTCGCCATCTATGCATCGTGGCGACGACACCTTGTATGAGGAGAAAAGAAATTTAAAAGAAAGTTCAAATGTCGCTCGCAGTGAAAGCGGTCACGACGTTGAGCTTTTTCGCTAGGCGGCGCGAAATTACAATATTTTGTAAGGTGCTGCTTGTTTCATTGCTTTTGATAGCTGCGCAATTTTTTTCACGTCTTTGCGCCTCGCTAATAGCTGTATACTCGAAGAGACATACTCGAACGTTTGCTGACGTTGGCTTCGAAATATTTTCTGTTGAGAAAGCAATTTTCACTTCGCAACTAAGTTTTATGGGGAGCTGTCGTCATCCGCCTTAGGAACCCCCTTCTCCGCGCTCTTCTCTTGCCCGGCGCCATGGGTTATGAAACTCACGGTGATAATTACGATTAAGCATTCAACATAACACTGTACAGTAAAAGCGAAATCGCGGTTCTTAGTACACCGACGGAGAAGAAACAGAAAACAGAGATGGCTTTAGCCTTCGAGTCGTCTTACGCGACTGCATCAGAGACCCTGTGAGTTTTCCTTTTTTTACGAAAGTGCCGGCTCCGGCACTACGTCGCACTAGCCTTCTATTTTATAAACTTTCTCTCCGTGTTCTTCATCAAAAGCATGGTCGATTTCGTTCGAGAAGAGCACATATAAGTAATTACATTAACAAAGAATAGTGCGAGACATCTGTAAGCTTGGAACTAGGCAGACAAATCAGCACAAACTTGAATGGACTCGAAGTCGCCTTGTTCTGCTACACTGGTCTGCTACATCCCAGGCACGCAACGACGTAGGCACCATTTGCTATGGAGACCTGTAACGTTTTCGTGGACATCATTGATGACTCATTAGTGCAGGCAAAACAAAAAAAAGTTCGCATGTTCCTTTACGTATTCGCCTAAGACCACTCGAGCGCGAAAGTCAGCTTCTTGCTCTTTTCCTTCTTAGTGTTGCATTGATCCCTCCCCGCCAGCCTCCGAAAAGCTTTCTGCACCTAACGTGGTTTTCCACTGCCTCAAGGATCAGAGGCATTGCAACCTTTATGCACCTCACCTGGTTTTGCACTGCGCCCGTGATCGGCCAGCTTTTTACCAAGCCATGATGTCACGTGAGACATCATAGTGGCTTCATGATGACGTCTCGAAGTTGAAAATATATGACGTCATGATAGTGTCATACTGGCACCTCATCACGCTTTGACTATTGTTTGCATTACTCGTGCTACGCGAACCCCGCGGGACGCCGACGCTCAATTTTCGCATATAATGATGCACTTATGTCCATCGCCTTAAAGACGATGTCTGCAAACAACGGAAGAGCGGCCTTCCCTGCATGAATAGTAATTTGCGTCGCTAGGGAGAGAACGTAAGCAGTAAAGAATCGCACCTCAAGCTTCAAGTGCGCTTCCTTGCGCAAAATAAATATGAATCGCACAATTTTCCGCAGACATTTACTTCACATTCGGAAATTGCAGCTAAAGGACGTCAAGAGAGATTAAACAGGTTTCACCATTGTCTTTCTTGTTAAGGTTTCTCAAAAGGTTTATTAAAAATGTGAAGTATTAGAAGGAATATCTGATTACAAAAATTGGGGGACCCTTAAGCTTCGCCTTTAAGAGCTGAACGCGATAGCGAAATCCGGCCCCCAGTGCGCACTTCAACCTTTAAGTGCTTATTAATGTGTATTGTTACACACACACGCGCACGCACGCGCGCGAATTGTACAGGCTTTCGATCTAAAGCGAGAGTCGCATGGCCTCCAAGATATACGCCGCGCGCCCTCCCTCTCGAATGCCATGAAGAGTCGAGACATATTTCTCACAATACCTCACAGATGGCAGCACATTATCTAGCGTTTGCTGCGTTGGCTTGATATGTTTTCCGCTAGATGGACATAGTTGACCATTTTCAGAGCTGTTTGAAAGTTCGTGTGTGTATTTAGCGGCGATGGCTGCACCAGGCCCCGGAAAGTCTCAAGTTCCAGCGATCGCCGCAGAGGGCGAAAAAATCGACCGCGGCGAGTTCCAGCTTCAAACACCGGGAGTGGATTTACTAACCTCTGCGTTAGGATAACATGGCGACGTTAGAGTGACCTAGAATAGGGGGAGTGTCCAAAGCGCTGGCTACCGCGTGGGCCTTTTGCCGTGAACTCCCGCGCCGCGCCGCGCCGCTGCTGCGCCGGACCCGTGGGCTTTCCGCGCTCGGGAAGCGCGCGGACAGCGAGGGGCGTCTGCTACGCGCTGTAGTTTTTTGCGCCGCGTTTCCACACAGGGCACTTGAAGTCTACTTAACTTTAGTAATGCGGTGCGGAATGAAGCTTATCCATCTTTAAGCGTTGTGTTAGTGCTGGGGCAACAACAGAATGCAAAAAATAATGTGTCAAGCGGCATCAGCGTGGCCTAGTTCCGGTCACAGAGTGCGAGAACGTTGGTGCGTGTGTAAAAACGCGCAAAATGGACACGCACAAGCAAAGAACGAAAAAAAAAATCCTATTCGCACGAGTAATCGGTCAATAGCATCACGCATGCACGAATTAAGAGTAATAAAAAAAGTAAATTGCACGCGCAGTCAGCTGAAGTACTTGCGCGCAGTGACTTCACGAGCTTTTTACTTATAGTCGCCACTGGTTTCTAGCCATATGCACACCGCTTTATTTGACAATTCATTAGCGTCCACAAGCTCTTTATTATGTACGGAGCACAACGGGAAGACGTAAGGGAAACAAAAAAAAAGATAAAAAAGAGTAGAGACGGTCATACGACCGCAATGCTGTTGGCTTATTTTTGTTTCTGAGGTAGCGTACAAGAAGGCTCACCGTGCGCAAACATTTGAAAGAAAAGCAATGCCAGGTAAACTATCCTTATTCCACACGTTTTTGCATAAAAGGCGTAATATAGGAAATGCTTTAAAAATATCCAGATAAACAAAGTTGCAAATGTCCCCATTCTTGCTGTACAAGCTGCCTGAATGAAAATACGGTAAGAAATATATATATATATATATATATATTATCGCATGTTGCATTGGATCGCTGAACGTCAGTATGAAACGTTCGCGCGAGATGCGTGCATTGCTTAAGCCTGTTTTCACTTTTCTCAGAGGTTAACGTTCGCCCGGTTCCGAGACTTTACGAAAAGATGTGGACGAGTAGTTACATAAAATACAATTGTTTCTGCGGCAGTTGAGTGGGCGCCAACAGGGCACCCGACCGCAATTTACCACTTTTTCCTGATGACCTCAATATAGCGTCCACCACAATTTCGTGCTGAAGCTCCGGAGTACTTGAATAGCGAGTCTTTTCATCTCTAGAATAAATATAAAGAGATGACCAGACGGGTAAAGCAAGCCCCTTTTGTCCCGCAGACGCGTGCAATCAGCTGCTCTAAACTGAGAATCACCTTTGTTTTCGGGCGATCGCTCGTAACATGAAGCGAGGCATACACTATGTTGCACTGTTATCGTTTCATTTTCTTTGGTTTGCCTTTTTTTTAACGCTAAAGCCTTAGATGCCTCATCAAACACGAAAATTGACCGTCGGCGTCCCGCGTAGCCAACACGAGTGATGCACAAAATCATCACGCGATGACGTCGACAGAACTTGTGGCGTCACTATGACGTCATTCAACGTGACGTCATATGATGACGCCATCACATGACATGGTCGTTTTCCATTGCCTCCGTGATCGGCCCCCGATGTATAGGCAATGCAAAAGCAGGTGAGGTGCAGAAAGCTTGCAATGCCTTCGATCCTGTGGGCAGTCCGAAACCACGTTATGTGCGGAAAGCTTTCGGAGAGGGGCGAGGGAGGATCAATGCATCGACTGACGAAAAATATGGCTTTTGTTTTCGAGTCATCTCCGGCGAATGCATAAGGGACCATGCTTTTTTTTTTCATGTAATTCTTTCGCATACATTTTACCTACGCGGTCAGTTCTTCAATATGTATCGGTAAGTCTCACATGTTGACATCGATATTGGTGACCACCACGTTTTTTATAACCTGACAAAAACAAATCGTCAGACCACACATCGTCAGAATTATTTCTGGCTGAAAGCGGGTTTGCACGCCATACACCATATTATTATTGTTAGTCGTTACGCAAATGGCAAGCATGTCAAGTTAGTGGTGCCATGACCTATCGGTCGTGTTAGGCATACATACATTCGTGCCCCTCCGTGCCAATTTTCGTGTATACCAAGTGAACGAGACGCGAGTTACGCGAGTAATTTTTTACTTTTGGTACCGCGGCCACGCCGACTGACACATTCGGCTTCGCATGAAATGGCTTGCAACAGCAGAGCGCCGGAGGCAGCCTTGTAAAACAAATCGAATGCACGAAATAAAAGATAGGATATGAAGGGTGGAAACGCGTTAGCATGCATGAGCTAGTTAATACGTGCATATGTGCTACGTTCTCCTGGTTATCTCCAGTTTATTCTCTCCTGCATCAAGTTTACGTTCGTCATTCCACACGAAAATAAGTTAAGCGCCTTTTCTCACGCTGAAGTGCGCGCAGGATGCGTTCCTCAAACAGCCGCGGAAGTGTGGACCAATGCGGTGACAAACCAGCTGCAAAGATGTATACAAAAACCCCGTTTCACAACACACAAATGCGTTCTCTGTGTGATGAGTCGCTGCAGTATTATGTTGCAGTGACGCAGTATTAAATGTTGCCCAAATTTCCACAATTTTAGCTAATAGCGGCCAAAATATCACGCGCGTAGCAGACGCTCGCCGCTTTGACGCGGCTTCCGCCGCGGAAAAAGCCCACGGGTCCGGCACGGCAGCGCCGCGGCGCGGAAGTTCACCGCAAAAGGCCCCCGCTCCTCCCATGTATTCGCGCGGCGCTTTGGACACTCCCCCTATTCTAGGTCACTCTAGCGACGTTGTGGTGGCCGCCATTCGCGCTATTTGACTTTTTACGTAGGGGCGCCCTCGTCGGGCCCAAACTTCAAATTAAAATATTCTTGAAATAAGGAAGTTTAGTTGTTTGCTTACTGTTACACTTCAATAAACAAATTGCTGTTTATACGAAGTGGCCTTGCCTTGCCAGGTACCACGTCATCAATCTTTTTTAATAGTTTTTGCTCCAACAAACTCGTAGTTGTCAGCAGCCTATCGGCATCATTATTTTCATTTCAAAATATACCGCGGCGCAACGACAGGTAACGGTTCGCGGTGCATTGGGATGGGTCTCGCGCTGTTTCGTTTCGCTGTAAATGTTTCGAGCCACTGCCGGCCGACACACTCGCTTTTGTTCTGTTCGTTTTGACTCGTTAAAATCCCTTCGCGAAGTGCATTCAGCTGACTTCAGGGGAACGAAGGGACCGTTGAAGCTTTCACCGGATGACACTCGTTTCAAGCCCGAGAATACACGGACCGGTGAGTAAAAACCCATTGCTTCAGTTTTTTTTAACCAATGGCTTTGTGTGGGTGTCACACGGAGGCGACGCACTGCAATATTCAATTTTTCAACGTCATACTCTGTCGTTGAGAAAACGTGCGTTCCTTGCGGCGTGGCTTCACGTGGGAGCGGGTTGCTGAGTTTTATCGTTCGGTTAACATTAACCAGGCCACTGCAATAAATAAAGGGAGGCAATTGCATCACCAACGCCTCGCATGTATCTTCGTAACTAGCCCGTATATCAGTGCAAAAAACATATGAGTTATAGTTTGCCGGATCGCATTTGAGAAGCCAGGTTTAGAGGTCTCATTTCTCCTGCTGTTAGTTTAGGTTACCTTTACTACACATTTAGTGTAACAAAAGCTTCACATAATTATGAGTGTACTTTCACTTTAGTGTGATAAAAAACCGTCACTATAATCAGAAATATCTTTTTTTTTTCTGTTGTAGCCTCCTGGCCTGACAAGGAAACAGCTGTGTGCAATGAGCAAGGCACCTGTTACATGACACGCCTTGTAAAGAAGCTAGCCCGAGTGATACAACATGCATTATGAGGTACGTTTACATATATGTATAACAAACCGCTGTTTTTGTTCACTATGTTCATATGTTTACTTTTGCAAAATTTAATATTTCATTGATTATGCTTATCAATATCTGGTGATGTCATTACTTGTTCTTCCAGGATTGCCAGGCAACGACAGGGTGACTACCCCCGAATGTCCACTCTGCAAGTGCGGCGAAACATGTGAACGTCTGCTGCTACAACAGGTCATCTTGAACCTCACGCTTGCAATGCTGTATTTGTGAATGGTTTACCAGGCGTCTCATGGAGCTGTGCCTACAATCGTCTACAAGTATTAGCTGTCTACTGTGTCATGCAATCTACACCGCAATAGCGTTGAAATTGAGCACTAGCTCCATGCATTAGTTACGTTACCTGGCACTGCTGAGCTCAACGACGCAGGTTTTATACCCAGCTACGGTGGTCACGTTTCATTGGGGGCGAAATGCAAAGACACTCGTGTGCTTAGATCTGCGTCTGAAGTTCAGGGAAAGACAGAAGCTTGAAGAGACGGAAAATTTGTGAACAAGAGGTGTCGCTGGAGCAAATGTTTCGACAAGCAGTCTAGTCTTCTTCAAGGCTACAACTGCGTTTGTTAAACTCCAGTCAGTTAGAATCAATCTAGAGTTGCCCACTACTGTATGACTCATAATCATATCATGGTTTGCATGTGAGTCATCAGAAATTATACATTTAAGGGTAAATATATAGAAGTCTGTCTGGCTGGGCGAGATGATAAGAATAGAAAGACTCTGCAGCCACATTTAATCATTAGTCTTCTTAATTTAAAAAAAAACTAAGAGACCAAACGAGTCTCGAAACGTAGAGTCAGTTTTTTTTTAAATTATAAACCACATTACAAAATGAACATCACGGCAGTGAGGGGAATTAACAGTCTTTCCAACATCTAATAATATCTGGGGTTTAACGTCCCAAAACGACGATATGATTATGAGGGACACCGTTGTGGAGGGCTCAGGAAATTTCGACCACCTGGGATCGAAGTACACGGGCCTCAAACATTTTCGCCTCCATCGAAAATGCAGCCACCGCGCAACATAAATGGAACATTTAGTTGTGCATTATGAGACAGTTTACAAACTATGCTCAAAACTGTTTTGCCTTAATTAACTGTGTTTAGATCATAGAAGTTTACAAAAAGATACGACAAAGCTTTACAAGGCTGTGCTCAATTACATTAGCCTTTGCACATATGTTCAATGGGCTCCTTCAAATTATTTACAGCTAATAAACAAATTATAAGTGTGACGAGCACTTCTTCCAGCACAGCTTCACCAAGCACGTTTACGTTGTCGTGATGAGTGAGATTGTGTTCAGTGAGTATGGTAGTGTTTTCTTTTTTACATAGCAGAGAAGCGTCCCAAATTTGTTTGAACACACCTACTTCTGCTGTTTGATTAAATTAACATGTCACAGTTGTAGCACCTACCACTATGAAGTGACAGTCTGTGAACTACTGTCACGAAAAAAAACCTAGGAAATCGAAGAGGTAATTTAAAACACACATGAACTTGGACTTATCCACAGCCACACTACAAGATTTTACTTATTGTCACGGGGTCGTGACGTCGACGAAAGCAGCAGTCGGTGTGTCCAAGATGAAACTTTTTATTCGGCCGAACTTGTGGCCGGGAAACGAAAAGTCAAACTACAGCAATACACACTGCACACTGATAGCAGCGAACAGGCGTCGACCGTCGATAAACTGATCTGTGGCAAGGCGCGTCGGCATTTGTACCTGCGGCATCGAACATTCGAGCATTATCACTGGTGGCTGCGTTAGTTCGACAATAAACTGAGCTGTTTACAGTTGCACGCTCCAGCCTAACAGAAGATCCTAAAATAATCTGGAATGTTCCCAGACATTCTGGCAGGGTTTGCGCAACGCAGTAACTACACGTGCAATTGGCCAATAACATAAAACATAGAAAGAAAGGTGCGCATGTGGCAGTATTTCAAGCCGGAGCTTCTAAAAGTAGCAGGGAGAATACATACTTGAGCTCTCAAGCCCAAATATATTGAAAAAGTAAATAACACAATAACAAGTATGCAATATATACAGGGTGTCCCAGCTATCACGCTGCACGATTTAAAAAAAGAGGAACGGCGTTACGCGAATCAAACCTACAGCATATTGTTCCTAGTACACTTGAGTAGCCACTGCTATTTTTTTCGTTAATGAGGTTTAATTAATTAGTCATATTTATATTTCTAACTCGACAAGTACTCGCCTAATTGTCAAAATGTCAATGAGGCGTATGTAGGCATGTTCAAATGGCATCTAACTGCGCTACTTTCAACAACGTGCTAATTGCGCGCTCATTTTTTCCGCCTGATCAAGAAAGCCCGCGAAATATGAAAAGTGACACGTGACTAGAGTGTTGCGCGCGTCGGGAACCAGCGCCCTCAAACAGGCTCCCTATGAGGCAGACAGTATCAAGGAAAAAATGCAGAAAAAAAAACGTATTGCCCTACCTGCCACTCCCCGGCCTAGAAACGCACCGCTTGGTTTTACAGAGTCAGGCCGTAATCGGAACACCTGCCGCGTTATCAATGAGAACAGTCGGCCGTGAGATATGGATGATTGCGGCGTACTACCGAACGGATTGAATTCCAGCGAAATTGCACGCATATCGCTGGCGCCCGACCTGTACCCTTGCCAAAATGCGGAACGCTGTCTTTCGCAACAGGCAACAGGCAAAGCGGTTGTTTGCAGTAAGCTTATTTGAGGGCGCTGGTTTCCTTTGCGGGTGGCAGCGTAGTGACGTGTTATTTTTCATATTTAGCGGGCTTTCTTTATCAGCCGGAAAAAATGAGCGCGCAATTAGCACGTTGTTGAAAGTAGCGCAGTTAAATGCCATTTGAACATTCCTACATACGCCTCATTGACATTTTGACAATTAGGCGAGTACTTGTCGAGTTAGCAACATAATTATGACTAATTAATTAAACCTCATTAACGAAAAAAATAGCAGTGGCTACTCTAGTGTACTAGGAACAATATGCTGTAGGTTTGATTCGCGCAACGCCGTTCCTCTTTTTTTAAATCGTGCTGCGTGATAGCTGGGACACCCTGTATATGACCTTTATTTATCCAGCATTGGCACAGGTTGACATCATGCCCCACAGCTTGATTTCGTGAGTCTGCTTGCAATAGAGTGCTCAAGTTCTATCGACATGTATATGTGATACAGAGATTGTGCTTACGGCTGAGCAGTTCTTTAGTATTCTGTGCGAACACCAACAAAGATGTACACTGCATGCCTAAAGCTTATTTTCTTAGAATTGTGCTTCTAGAATCTGTAAGCACTCGCGTTATATCTCTGTTTCTTTAGCATTCATCTATGCTGCATACTCAGCAGTCCGATTACTACTAGCGCCAAGAAATTCTAGCTGTAGAAACTGTGTAACTGAACTATATCGAGGAACAAAACGAGCCTGAAATATTTTCTTCCACCTATTACCTGAATACGTAATACCTATGGTATGGCTTCACGGCCGAGAATTTCGCCGAGAAATTCGCGCCTACCCTGTAGACACAACGCGATATTCCTTATTTGTAACGCGTTCAAGGTGACATCGCAGAGCGAGAAAGATGCAGAACTGTACGCATCCGCGAAAGTTCACGTAACCAAATTTATAAAAACTACATAGCTCTCACTGCGCTAGCTATCTCTCGGCGTAGCGCATGTTTCGTTTCCGACTCCACCACCATGCACTCACTTAAAGATCAACACAACCTGGCAAGCGGCTGTTAAACTCGGACGCCGCAACACAATGAGAGCAACGTTCTTTCAGCGATCTCGGTGTTCAGTTGTATGCAGATATTTTTCAGCTGAAAGCTTTCGACGTGTACGAGTGACTTGTTTTGCTTGGACCTGACTGTATACATTGCTTGTACTACCTTGGGGACTCACAATAAACGATGCAAACCTTACTTGATTGACGCTGTTTTTGCCAGTCGAGGCCAGTTTGGTCACCTGGCGATAACTATTACACACGCGAGCCGCGATTTAGCTGATTTAGCAACGACAAAGAACAAAATACCACAGGGAGCAAAAAGCGCAGTAGCGCGACCAGGGCGAACCAACCGCAAAAACGCGTTTTTCTAATGATGATGATAGTACTTGCAGCGCCATCTCGCCTCGCTCTATTGCAGTTCAGTACGCCGCCGCTACCCTTATTTCCGTACTACAGTCAAAGGTACAGTTTCCGTTCTCTAAAGTGGTAGATATTCTCTGGCTGCACTATCCCGGCCTTTTTCGACGTAGTTTGATGGCCTCGCGATTACGCCTACAAATCGCCGTATGGGCTCGTTTTCGTCGTGACACCTGCCGAACAAAATGCGTTGAGACTCCTTTGACTACATGACATTTATGTAGTTTTTTTTTCGAAGCAGCTGCAAGTAACATCGTGGCTTTGTGGTAAGACACCTGCTTGCCACGCGAACGGCCCGGGTTTGATCCTCATTGGACCGAAGATTTTATTGTTTATTTTATTTGCTACTTTCTCAATTTTTCGCTCACGGAAGATTTTTCGCTCACAACCAACGGTGCCGACGCCGACACCGGAATTTCTGCGACACGAGCTCTCTAACGCTATCGCGTTAATATTCAGACATGACACACAGTGTCGCATGAGCAATCATGGAGGCTTTTGAGGATAAGCTTTTGCGGCAGTGCCGCCGTACGTTCCAGTCCCAGTTCTTGTTTATTGATATCAGCTTGCCTTACCCCGTAGTAGATTATTCGGTCCTTAAAATTGGCTCTGCTCTTCCCTAATGGTACATTCGACTGGTCGTTTGATAGCGCTCTGATTGTGTTTGAAACTGTTGAATTCAACAGCTTTAAACTTTTTCAACGAGAACAAGCAGGTATGCATGTCATGTTTCTCCTTCCTGATCATGTTTTGACCCGATAATGTTGGTAGCAATAGTTAGTTGCTATTTTACGCACTTTTTTTCAGCGCCTGCGGAGCGCTCGAAAACGACTAGTCGAATGTACCATAACTTCCATGACGTGGAGAGGTTGAGGTGTATGATTCCTCAGCAACTCCGTTCCTCTACATTCTGCAACAAAAGAAAAATTTTGGTTAGCCGAAACGAAAATTCACAAGTAAAAAGAAATTCACGAGCTTTGGGCCTATCGGGAAAATGGGGTCATGCGAAGCTTGGCGTGTGTGTGCCTAATGCATTACACATTTTCATTCTTTCTATCGCATTGCGCGAAAGCCCCCTCCAAGCGATTACCTTTGCTTCATGCCAGGAATCGGACCATGATCCAATTACTTAGCAACGTGACACTTCAGTGACTACAGACGACAACGACTGTCATGCGTTCATATCCAGGCAACAATGAAATGTGGCAACGTGAAATGAGAGGTGACCTCGACCAAAGATCAGATGGCCATATATGAAACGGCCGATCACCGAGAAGTGCACGACCGAGAGAACAACAATTTCTAGAAAACGGCACATGGAAATACGCATGTTTCCGGTTCACCATCGAGGGAAACATGTCCGCATCCTCGCCAGCGCGGGGTTTTGCACATACGATGCCGCCACTGGAATCAGTACATTAAAACAACGTTCCTTTGAAACATCACAGCCCAAGCACTCCGCACAGATGTTAATATGTGCGGCCCCGGTGTTTATTCCTTTGTTGCGAATATTCTTCAGTCTATTTGGTTTTCTGCGATGTCAGCACAGCCTATAAGTCAACCATTGAGAGGGCTTGGTTTTCGCAAGCATAAAGAAAATATTGAAACAGATGTGCCCACATACGCTAAAGGTGTTTGTTTTTGCACCAACAAACTCAAATCGTGCAACCGCAATTGTGTGCTACTGTGGAAGAGCACGCGCGGCCATTTCTTTTCTTTAACGGTGTTGCGATCACAGTCTGGCAACGGTCAGTCAAGCACTTCGTAATGCGGCGGGCTGAACTCCATGGAGAAGACCGCTCCCATTGTGGCATGTTTCGCCCCGGAACGTCCCAAGGAAAATTTGTCGAGGACGTAGCGAGGGAAGCGGGAGCTGCCAGCCAGTGGAATTTACCGGGTCGCAGATTTGAAAGTGGAGTGGAGAAAAACAAACACTCTCAAGAACTGGTTCTTTCCTCGTTTCTTTCCTGAGCATTTGCTTGCAAAATTGCACGGCTCCATGGAAGTTCTTTCTCCCAATGCATAGTGCCGTTTATATCCCGAAAACTTTATTCCATACGCGTAAGAAGACGAGGACGTCTTAACTAGAATACCACTCATCCTATTTCGAAGCGATTTTAAGGTGCGTTTCGCTATAAGAACCTTGTTTGCAACGCCACATGTTAATCAAAAGGTGGCTAAAAGTTGTATACTAATTTAAAAGGATTCCTATGGCAGACTGCATGATGGTTCACTGCGTATCTGCTGCTTAGCCAACTGATACTGCAGCGTATGATGAACACGTAGATCTTTGTGAGCCCTTAACGACCATTGGTAATCATCCCTAGCACGAAAAGAACGGGGTTCACCGCAAGAAAAAGACTAACTTTAATGAATTATTAATAATAATAATAATAATAATAATAATAATCATCATAATAATAATAATAATAATATAATAATAATAATAATAATAATAATAATAATAATAATAATAAAGTCTTGGCTTTGCACGTCCCAAAACCACGATATGATTATGAGGGTCGCCGCAGTGGAGGGCTCCGGAAATTCTGATCCCCTGGTGTTCTTCGACGTGCACTAAACCCAAGTACACGGGCAACATTTCGCCTCAATCGAAATGCGGCGGCCGCCGCCGACGTTCGACCCCGCGGTTTTCCGGCCAGTAGTCGAGTTTGATATTTCACCATTCTATAACACTATATGCATGTATATAATTGAAATGTTGATGCTTGTTTAAAAAATATTCAACGGTGTATACGAAACCTGCTTGTCAGTGCATTTGACCATGCCTATGCCACCCAACAGGACTTTCATTTTTATGGCACTTTCAGAGATATAACATAAAGTGATATTAACCACGCACGCCTAGCTATTTGTGTACGTTCTTATATAAACAAGAGAAAGGGGTTTAAAGAATATAGAACTAGAATAGATAAGTTAATATCCACAGGCGTCCACAGTCACCGCATGTATAGACTTCTTACGCTCCTCCGAGTGGGGTCTTTTAAAATGTTCGATACTCTTTCCATATGCTTAAAGCATACTTCTACTTCAAAAGTCCCATCACATTAGCTCTTTTACGCTTGCATTCCCATCGGCTTGTAATTCTGCCGTAAACTTTCGGCTAAGTAAAGGAGTACAAGTAGTTACTTGGCAAAAACCTCACTGAAGCTGCGCTCAGCGTAACAATTTAAACATCACAAAAAACGCCGAGTTTATTTGGGAGGCAAGATTATTCCTAATCTTGCTCTGAAACTCAAGCTCTAGAATTTGACACGATTGCCATTTTATAATATATCCGACCTGTACGACATTCATCCATTCGTTTATCATTTCCTTAGTCCACCTTTCAATAAATGGTCCCGTATTATTTGTGATGAAGTAACATACCTCACGGCGTGCAGTTTTGCATAGAGAAAATGAAAACTAGTTGCTATTACTATACTGATATTCGCGTTTAGGAATAGCAGGCGGTTGAACTTATTCAGCAGCCTTTAACGACGCTGTAATTCAGAACCAGCTCTTTTTGCCCCATGTGCTCTGATCCAGTAGTGTCATAACAGATAGACCCCTGCTTTAAAATTTGGCTCGAATACGTACCCATCCAACTAAATGATTGACGAATGACTTAACTCACGCCAGGCTTACTCGAGAAATATAAGTGATGGGTGAAGGACAAAGAGGTAGGTTTCTTGACTGGTAGGTTCTTTCCATCTAAAGATGAAGTAAAATTCACAAGAATTGCTCGAAATTCAATGTCACTGGAACACTACTTCCGCCCTTCAAGATGTGGTAAAAGATTTTTCTTCCAGAATACGAAGTCTTAGGTAACATATGAGAGATTTATCATTGCGCTAATTGCAACGGCTGACGTGGCAGAAAATTTTTCCTGCAGACGGAAAAGTGGGACGTTGTGTCACGCTGTCGCACAAAGGGTTAATCAGCTGGAAATAATTCAGCGCAAGGCCACTAGATTTTTAAAAATAAATATGAGAGTATAGATTCCCCAAGTGCATTCATCACCAAAAAATTGGACCATATCCCTGCAGGGAACCCTGATGGAATGCGAAGCAGCAGCGTTGCGCATGGGTGGCGTCACGGTTTGAACGGCGCTAACGCGGATGCTGCGGTGAGCGCTGGAAGATTCGTTTGAAGCGAAACTTGGTGTAGTGTTTAGTGGTGTAAACGTTTGTTTGAAACGCAGACACGGGAGGCGAGCGGGCGTTGGAGCCGGCAGCTGCGGGCGCTCCGGCGGGTGAGGGAGAGAGTGACGTACGCGCGCACCTGCGAGGGAAGCGTGCGAGGGGAGCGTGACGTTAACGCCCAGCTGCGGCGTGACATACTTGGCACCACTCCAACACCTGCGCCGAGGGAAGCGCGTTGCCTCGCGTTTGTGCGGACGGAGGGACAGCGTTACACAGGCTAGTCAAAGAGCTGCTTCGCATCTAAAAGAAAATATTTTCTTTACATTGCAGAAGGAAATTTAATCGCATAAAATTTCTTGATAAACCTTCACTGGTAGCTTGAACATAATTGATTTGCCGTACCTTCGTCCTGTTACAACTCGACAAACAAGACACACTAGACATCATTCACAGCAACCAATTTTCGCAAAAACTAATGCATTCAAACCTGTCTTTCCTCCAGAACTATGGGGGACTTGAATACACTTTCAGATTAAGTAATAAAGTCGCCAAAATTTGTTCAGTCTCTGGAAGAGGATCTTTTCTGTTAGGTTTGAGGATTCTTTCCTGCTGATGTTATATTTCATTTTGCTATATAAGAAGTGGTATTATTTATTACCCAAATATTGTATTTTGTTTTTGTTATCCACCTTTTATTGCATTCTATATACCCACAATACTATTGATTAGTCACTGGCTGCACTACTGCATGTGTTAAAGTGTCTTTGTATTTTTTATGTGTACTGCCTTTCCTGCTTGGGAGAAATTGGCCTGCAGTATATTCAAATAAATAAAATATATAAATAAACGCGACCTCAGCTACAGCAGGGATCCACTGTGGACGCTTTTCCTTGAAGCCCTTTACTATTCGCAGTGACAACTCTTTCCTGCTTTCTCGCTTATACCTCTGCTTGAACAATATTCGATTGCTTTAGCTGCCTGCGTCGACTCAGCGACAGTAACGTTTTATATCTCACATTCCTTTTGATCAGGACAAGCCAGCGAAGAAACGAAAGGAAGGTTTCACGTGATCGTAACTTATTCGACAATAACCTTAGTACACAAATAAGTCTTCTCAAGTGTGAAGGTGACCAATAATGCTTGGCAAGTAAAAGACGAAAACCCGTGGCTTTTTATAAAGAAGTGTACAGGGTGTCCCAGCTATCACGCAGCACGATTTAAAAAAAGAGGAACGGCGTTGCGCGAATCAAACCTACAGCATATTGTTCCTAGTACACTAGAGTAGCCACTGCTATTTTTTTCGTTAATGAGGTTTAATTAATTAGTCATATTTATATTTCTAACTCGACAAGTACTCGCCTAATTGTCAAAATGTCAATGAGGCGTATGTAGGAATGTTCAAATGGCATTTAACTGCGCTACTTTCAACAACGTGCTAATTGCGCGCTCATTTTTTCCGGCTGATAAAGAAAGCCCGCTAAATATGAAAAATAACACGTCACTACGCTGCCACCCGCAAAGGAAACCAGCGCCCTCAAATAAGCTTACTGCAAACAACCGCTTTGCCTGTTGCCTGTTGCGAAAGACAGCGTTCCGCATTTTGGCAAGGGTACAGGTCGGGCGCCAGCGATATGCGTGCAATTTCGCTGGAATTCAATCCGTTCGATAGTACGCCGCAATCATCCATATCTCACGGCCGACTGTTCTCATTGATAACGCGGCAGGTGTTCCGATTACGGCCTGACTCTGTAAAACCAAGCGGTGCGTTTCTAGGCCGGGGAGTGGCAGGTAGGGCAATACGTTTTTTTTTTCTGCATTTTTTCCTTGATACTGTCTGCCTCATAGGGAGCCTGTTTGAGGGCGCTGGTTCCCGACGCGCGCAACACTCTAGTCACGTGTCACTTTTCATATTTCGCGGGCTTTCTTGATCAGGCGGAAAAAATGAGCGCGCAATTAGCACGTTGTTGAAAGTAGCGCAGTTAGATGCCATTTGAACATGCCTACATACGCCTCATTGACATTTTGACAATTAGGCGAGTACTTGTCGAGTTAGCAATATAATTATGACTAATTAATTAAACCTCATTAACGAAAAAAATAGCAGTGGCTACTCAAGTGTACTAGGAACAATATGCTGTAGGTTTGATTCGCGTAACGCCGTTCCTCTTTTGTTAGATCGTGCAGCGTGATAGCTGGGACACCCTGTATACAAGAGCATGTGGCTCTCGATTATTTCATGCTGTCACGAAGAAAACAGTTTCCTCACGTTCACGTTCGACAATATGCATAATTAAGGCAACGGTGGTACCATCGGATGGAACATAATGTGCACTTAATGTTGTGTGAGAAAATGTTTCCTGGCGTTTGAAAAATTGCACCTATATTTGTCGCCTTCATTGCAATAGCAATTATATAAGCACTCCAAGCGCACTATTGCCGTCGGCGTCACCGTGAGGTTCCGTATAAAGTGTAAGGGCGATAACAAAGCGCCGCGATTCGTATGTTTCATGTGCTATTGAAATTATCAGAGGGCGACGACGATCGCGGACGAAGACGAAAGGAAACGCGTCGGCCGAGTTTCTTCTCTGCTTTGGAAACCGAGTGGTTTTGTTTGCATGTATTTTTCTTCATTCCCTCCTCCAGTAAAAATGTTTGTTGTATACGAACTTAAGTAAAAATCAAACAAAATATCAAAGAAGAATCCTTGAAGCCTTTTTAAACTTCTTTTGCATAACAAGTTTTGCGCGCATTTTTTTCCATATTCGTGTTTTCTTCATATTCTACATTTGAACCTCTAAACGTATTCATGCCTCCATATCAGCATTCCAACAGTATAATTGCTGTAGCGTCATTACCATGTGTACACAGAAAGCTAAGACTTGGCGTCACGAAATTGTGTGAACGTGATTGGATGACGCATCTATGTCAATGACATTTGTATGGGAAGGTGATAGTTCTGGCTGGTGCTTACATAAATAATTCTTAACTAGGCTGGCTGTTATATTATTTGCTTTATTTCATGGTGCGATCTGTTTGGTATGTGAGCATGGTACCGGATGGCTGCCCTGGTTTCAGTAATGACGCAGAACAGCTGACAGTTTCTATGACAATATGTAACAAAAGTTACATTGTTACAATTGGTAATAGCCGAAGCTTCATACAGAGTTGGCGTTGCCCCAACACGAAGCTCCGCTCAGAATTCGCATTAGGCAGTCTCGTGATAGTCGGTGAAGATATTCATACGTACTGCAGCCAAAGTTCTGGCTCTAGCAGGAGTGGAAAAAGAAAAAAAAATTTCACACATATACTACAACAATTCAAAGCGAGGAAGAAAGTCATCAAAAGGGCATTCGCGGACATTCCCGGGAATAGCATTCGAACACTGACTCTTATCAGGAAAAAAAAACTGTACAAAAGCAAGTCTGCATGAGAATAATACGAAATATTATTTAGAGCATGGTATGGTCGAGTATTTGACGTGGCTGAAAATTAAACGTAGTTCTCTAAACAGCAACGTGGTGAATTTCGACAATTCAGGTATTTCAGGCGATGGATATGGTAACGTTTCTGGAAGAGGGTGCAAGAGGAGGGTGCAAAATGTTAAACATAAAGATGACACTTAAACGTGACAGCTTTTCTATTTTTTTTTCCTGACTCTAGCAAGCTGATGGCCTTTTTATGATGGGAGTTATATGCGACAGACGCACACTCCAACATAGGGCGTATTAGGGTTCTGTGAGTTATAAGTTTTTTTTTTGCGTTTCGCGCTCGAGTTGAACCAAGACTCCCTAAAATCAAAGGGTCTCTTTGCATTCGACTAAAAGGACTTGAAGGTGCAAGCTGTCTTCTTCTGAGTCGATGTATTTGAGGCAACCAAGATTGATCAACCCCGCCCCCCTACGAAAGATTTCTGCACCTAACGTGGTTTTGTACTGCCTCCAAGATCGAAGGCATCACAAGCTTTCTGCACCCCAGTCGGATTTCCACTGCCTCGGTGATAGGCCCGCCTTTGGCCAAGCCACGGTGCCACGTGATGGCGTCACCAAATGACGATATCTTTTGCATCACTCGTGTCGATGCCAACGCCGCAGGACAACTGTCCACGCCGGCAGTGTCGTTTCGCGTTTGACCGGGCATATAATGCTGTGGTCTTAAAATTGAAAGATAGCGTGGGTCCCCATGGCTTCTTTCATAATAAATATAATAATAATTTCGTGTTTAACGTCCCAAAACCATGATATCATTATGAGGGACGTCGTAGTGGAGGGCTCTGGGAATTTCAACCACTGGTAGTTCTGTAATGCTCACCTAAATTATGTACACGGGTCTGAAGCATTTTCGCCTTCATCGAAGATGCGGCCACCACGGCACGCGTTGCGCGGCCAGCGTGGGGACATAGACAACGCAGCGCGGGCCGCGATGCAGTCTGGATCCCGTATTGCATCATTTTAATTTGACCACGTGTGGCGTCGCGTGCGTTGCACCCAGCGCCGCCTGCGTTTGATCCAAATCTCAAGCTCTGCTGCGCCTCCGAGCTCAAGAGCACGCTGCCCAACGTAACTTCAATCCTAAACCGCTTATTAATGCATTCGTACAGGTCGCAACAAAAAAGCCGCCTTGTAGACAACGGAAACGCGAGCGTCCGCTGCAAGAACACGTGTACGCCGAGAGGGGCAGAAGAACTCAAGCAGAAAACAATCGCTCCTAGGGCTATGCGTGCAATTTCTTTTGCAGCGGTAATGAAGTTGCACAATGTTCCGCAGATATTCACTTCGCATACGGAAACTGCAGCTAAATAATGTGAAGACAGAATAAACAAGTATAACTACGGCAATTTAAGCAGGGATTGCCCTTGAGCTTGAAGAAATACGAAGACATGGCTTGTAGTGTGACATGAGCAGTAACGGAGGCTTTTGAGGATAAGCTTTGTTAGCAGTGCCAACGTACATTCGGCTCCATCGACGGTGCGTTCGATGTGGCGAGACGAGCTTACTGCTCATCCATAGTAGAATTTACTGCGCCCTAAATCGTGCAGTTCTGAATTAATTTGCTCGTTGTGGAGAGGTCAAGGAGTATGGCACTTTGGTTACTCAATTCGTCTGCCTTCTACCGCAGGAAAAAAGAAATGTCACAGTTTCACAGCAAGGGCGAAGCAATGCATGCGATATCAACATATTGCAGTGGTATACGAAATGAGGCTGGTAGCTAGCTCTTGTATCCGATCTCGCGTAACTAAAAAACGCTGGTGTAAGAGAATACGGCGGCAACGGAGATGCTGTTTCCGCATAGTCACTTCGCGTTGAGAGCGCAGCACGTAGGAGGGGTATACGAGCCGCCAACTGATTGCTCCTGAGATAGCGATCGCGACCGCGCCCAGAAAATAAAAGTTCAATGTTGCTGCTCGAGCACCCCCCCCCCTTCGCGTCTGCTCATGCTCGGTCAAGACAGGGCGGGGCGTTTCCTGTCTGCTTTGACGGCAGGCCTCCCGAGCGGAGTAATATTAGCGCATGCGCCCTCCGAGCGACGGAAATGGGTCGTCTCGTTTGATCTCTGCTTCAGCCGCGTTCGACGCCCCCGCTCGCGCGCTTTTACCCCGCGGTAGAACATACGATGCGCGGAGGATCTTATGAATTTGAAATTCATAGAAATGAAGAGGACACTGCGCCGTTTTGGCGGACTAACGCCCGTATTCACAAACCAACATTCTCCCTTTATTTTGCCTTCCTTAACTTTTCGGCACTTTAACGCATTTCATAAACAAATCTTATGCCGCAATACAGCCTTTCCTTAACCTTATCGCCGTGAAAAGGTGGCGTTTGATAAGGGAGCCCGGCAGGTACCTTAAGGCGCCACTTATGCGGCGCGCTATAGCTGATTACGCAAGAAACTTTACAATGTCATTAAAGAAAAGGTGACGCTACCGGCATCCATATGTGGAATTTACGCTGCGAGTGCTCGGGAACCACCGAAATTCCATGGAAGAGTTCAGCGACGATGTGTTGCTGAGCAGATTCCGCTTCTATAAGCGAGCACTTCATGTCCCCGAGCTTGCCGCTGGAAACGGCCCTCACTACTTCGGTTTTCCCGTGCCACCGCTCCTTCAGCTGCTGATGGCGCTCTGTTTCTACGGCGCAGGTGCTTTTCAAATCGTGAATGGTGACTTCCATACTGCCCCGCATTATTAAACGTGTGAAAAAATCAGTCAGGGTACGGCGCGGAATCGGATGTGTTTCTCTGCAGGATGGGATATATTCGCCCATTTTTACACTCACGTAACCGCTGCTCGGTGGGCAGCCACACGTCGCTCTTGCTGCTTTAAGCTGCTCCCATTTTCTCGTGTTGTCCTTCACTAACACCGCGTGCCATCACAATTTTTCGCTATCACAATGCGACGCTTTCAAGTCGATGAGTAACGCTTGATCTTCAGTGAAATTCAATTTTCGCCTTTCTGTCGCACTCGATAACAAGCCTATGTATGATCCACGCAAACAGTCACACACGCACACACGCAGGCAGACGGACAAGAACCGCTCGCAACTCCACGCGCCTGTCGGTGCTCTCGTAGAAACCAGCGCTTCGTGGACCGGCGCGTCTGACTCTGCATGTGCCGGCGCGTCTACGCGAGGCCGGTAGCTATGACAACTAAAAAAAAACGTTAACAAAGAAAAGGAGCAAACGGCGCGGCCAGACGAGTCGCGTTGTTACCGAAGCTTGAACGGGTACGCGTTCCTGCCTTTTTCTTATTGTTTTGAGGAGCATACAGCTTTTGTTTCTTGCTAATAAACCAACAATGAGCCAGTAAAAGTTCATAGCCTCGCTCCCATGCTCGTTCCTTGTGACGACAAAGCCGCCTTCCGTAAGGCTGCCTTAAAACCGAATAAGCCGAGTTTATAAAACGCAGTGTGACCTTTTCTTATCCTTACACTTTTCCCTTCCTTAAGAAAGGCCGCCTTATAGCGTTAAGATAAGGTTTGTTTATAAATACGGGCCTAAGTGCACTCTGCGGTGCGATGATGTGAATCTCATACGTAGCTTTCGTTGATCTATTCTTCCGGAGTCGAGCAATGCTTCAATGTAGCTTGCTGAATCATAGGAATACAAATGTGGTGTTTAATACTGCTATAATGCGGAGCCAACACCGGAACCACAGACGTTGATCTTATATGAGGCCTGTATTGTAGGGGTATCATGTAGTGTTATTGCTTTATTGCAAAATGAGATAGCCAGCACCGTAACCACAGTTGACGTTGCACCGCCATTACCCCTGCATAGGCTATTTTTCCAAAGCAGTTTATATACCTGGCGTGGCTCTGTAGTAGAATACCTGATTGCCACGCAGAATGCTTGTGTTCGATTCCTGCTGGGATCCTATTGTTCATTCTTTCCATTAGCCGGGTCTACGCTGCCGATGTCCCTTTTTCTTAACGCTCTCCCATTTAAGTTACCAATGCCTGTTCTCGCCGTTCCTGTGTAGATATAAACTGTCAACCACCTGTGGCACATACCCGTGCACTGCGGCCCTTGGTAAACGGGTATGTGCCACACGTGTCTGGAGGAAAGGGTATGACGACGTACGCGACAGAATTTTCGCGTTATTCATGCCATGACCTGACAGTCATATTCGTGAAATATTCTTACCCTCCCATGCCAATTTTGGTCTACACCAAGCTAATCAGGCGATCATTAGAGCACCCAGACGTAGGCGGCTAGATGGATAGATAGATAGCTAGATAGATACGCAGATAGAAGCGCTAAAGTACCAAAGGTTCGCTAAGAAATGCTTCGCATTTAAAAAAGTGGAAAATATGTTTCGACATTCTATAGATGTGTTCATGTTTTGCAACAACAGAATGACAGCGTTAAACCACGGCGTATTACAACAAACTTTCAATTCTACTGCCTTTCTGTAAACCATTAACTCCTTATTTAGGCTTCTTTTTCAAAAATAAAAAGTTATTATTTTAGTGAAGAAGACTGCGTATTACTTTATTATTCCTTAGCGTGAAAAAGTGCCAAGGCGGTATCATTTCTGCAAGCTCTGTGAACTAGCGACAATCGTTGCCCACATAAACTGGCGACAAGGTTCTTCGTACACAAGTATCCTGCATTTGTTTTGAAGGTGGTACTTATATCGAATACGACGGAAACTATATTGAAGTAAACCTTCACTAAACACGCAGAAACGTCAGTGCGGATTCTGTAATCGAATGCGCAGACGTTCGCCTGCTCCCAACGTAATCCATGGGTTCGAAAAATAAATCGGTGAAGATAGCTGTAAAGAATATTACAGTACACCGAAAGTAGCTGTGACAGGTGCATGGCTCGTTAAGCAGGAGCGTGAAGCTCGTACATCGCGCCGCTGTCAGCCGCACTTGATTTCGCATCTCAACACGCGCACCCTCACTGGGGAACGTAGCGCATGAGCACCATTCCTGCACCATTTCTTACTCCTGACAAATTAAAAATTGTTGAAGCAGTCAGAGATAACGCAAGTATGCTGTCTTGGAGTGTGCGAGTGGCCAGGAGAAATGCCGAATGCCACACGACGTACGATGTAATTTTTTTCTTTCAGGACGTCTCGAGGAAAGCGAATGCAATGCTAAGCGAATGAATTTTATCCCCGCTGAGGAGCAACAAATGATAAGCCACAAAAAATGTGGCTGCTTTCACCGACTGCCCATTTTGTCCCGACTGCATACAGGAAAGGAATCTAGTGATGCTGAAGGCAATCTCACGCAAAGTGAGAGCTGACGCGATAGGTCCTTCATCGCTGTCTTCAGTTCATTTTTGTAAAGTTTGCGCAAGAAACTTTGATCATGACGCGAAAGCCCAAGCTAGAGCAGGTAGGCGTGACAACGGGCCTGAAAAAAAAGATGAACTGCCTAAAGAACGGGGTTGATGTATACACATGAAAGCAACCGCAGCACTTGCAAAAAAACAAAGAAAAGAGGCCACCGCCCACAAGTTATGAAAATTTGACTTGAAGGATACCGTTCCAATGAGCGAAGGATTGTGCATCATTCCTAAACTCATTTCATCCAACGATAAAGTTCACGTCCGAGACCTCAGCTGAGAGCATCAACTTTCTTGACACAACCATATATCTTGAGAATGGTATATTAAAGACTACGCTGTATAAGAAACCATTTGACAAGCAACAATACCTAGATTATACTAGCCATCACCCAAAACATTGTAAACAGGGCATTTTCAGGAGCCAAGCAACAAGGTTACGTCGCATATGCGTAGAGGATCAGGATTACGTAAACAGACTTACTACCCTAAAAGAAACACTAGCAAACAGAAGCCATCCAAACGCGTTCCTTCATAAGGCTTACACGGACGCACTAAAACTAGATCGCACTGAGACACTCAAACCACGCCCTAAAACCACAACAACAACAACGCCTCTTCTCACTACAAAATTTTCCAACGCACTTCCGAACATAAACAACATCCTTGCAAAATACTATCCGATTCTAACAACCAACCAGAAACTTGAAAAAATCTTCCCCGAACCGCCTAAGGTTGCCTACAGACGCAACGCCAATTTTAAAGATATGCTCGTACATGCAAAACTCGCAACAAAAACTACACCAACGTCTGGACCCTGTGGGCGTCCAAGATGTTCTACGTGCAAACATATACAGCCAGCCACCAACGTAAAAAGCACAGCATCCGATTACCTTCACAAGGTAACATCGAACTTCACGTGCACCTCAAACAACCTGATCTACTGTATTGAGTGTGCCACCTGTAAAAAACAGTACATAGGCGAAACTGGACAACCAATTCATGTAAGACTAAACGGCCACCGCGCAGACACAAAGCACAACTTACCAAAAGCAGTAGCCAGCCACTTCAATCAACAAGACCACAATTTCGATCAAGCCAAACTTTACATTCTACAAACAAACTTCCGGTCACCACGTGAGAGGAAATACATGGAATCGTATTTGATACACAAATTTCAATCCCTACACCCATCAGGAATAAATCTAGCTCGTGGTAATTTGGAATCGTTAAAAGCCATAGCATGATTCCTATAATATTAAGAGACATGAAGTACGCTCAGCTTTCAAAAACCTTAACCTATTCGCAAAATAAAATCCCGACCAGCTCCCATAATACACTATCAATATTCTTTTTTAATATCTCTTAACCTTGCATGTATAAATGTGCACATACGTGTAGATATTATTCTCTTAAGATGTTTTCATTTTCTAGTGAATCCGAACCACGGTTTCCTTCCCTCTTTCCGCGCTCCAAAGGCCGCTTCTGGCCAGCATTGTCACAGCCCTCGCTTTCTCAGGAAGTTCTACGAGTCTTATTCCGATTGTTCCCCCCCGGCCGCCCCTAGTTCCTTTCAACTTTTTTTTTTCCCTCTTAGCTGACGGGCGCCCAATTTTTGGAAGCCACCGACGACACTGGATGCATATGCCAGGCAATTACTTCACCCATTAAGCAAGAGCTTGCTTTTCAGGCAACCCTTTCAATATCACTTAAAGTAGGCAGGCGGCATTTTAAACGTACGCCGCCCGAGTACCTTCCTTTTTTTTTTTTTGTCGTCTGTAGCTGCCTTCCCCACCACCTTCTGCAGCTCCCTGGCGGACATTTAAACGTAATCCGCCCGGTTTTTCTCCCCGCCTGTAGTTCCCTTCCTCACCACCTTCTGCAGCTCTTTGTGATGGCTGCACTCGCCCTCTCGCTTGGTTGTAGTTCCCTTCCCCACCACCTTCTGCAGCTCTTTGTGATGGCTGCACTCGCCCTCTCGCTTGGTTGTACCCGCCCCCCCCCCCCTTTTTTTCTTTTTTTTTTCTTTCTTTGCAGCTACCTTTAACTCTGACATGGCAGACCCGAACGTGTTTGCAAACTCTCTTGAAATGTGGCAGGGGCTTTACTCCTCTGCTTTCGAGTTTCTCTCTTTCCAGGCATCAATTACCAACAGCAACAGACGCGCCGCCGCTGACATGACGTCATCACTAACCCCATAAAACTAACACGCCAGGGATGACAAGGCGCCTTTGACAAAGATAGGTCCCCTATCGAAACGTCGGCCAGCCTGATCTGAGGCACTTTCTCCTGTTTTGAAATCTATAACGTGTATCCATCCGTCGGCTCCCTTCTTGATCTTGGACGGCCGCACTACAGGCATAAGTATAAGCAAACATCCTGCAACATAACAGATTATATGTGGTGAAAACACCGGAAGTGTGGGTTGAGAGGAAGATGTCAGTATTCCGTTTCTGAAGCTGATAAATGAAGACGTCTCACGGTTTCCATTTCTCTTGTAGTTGGCGGCTTCACTTGAATAACACAAAAGTTCCGGCACTTATTACACCATGAGCGCTTTGTGGAAACGCGGCTGTACCTCACGTCACTGAAGCAGTTTCGCGCTAAAGATAATCCTCGCGCCCCTTCCCAGGCATATGTGAACGGGTAGCGAAGTTTCTGTAGAAACTCACACGTCTAGAAAAATGCGGCGCGATACAACCGTCGCCATCTACGCATCATGGGGACGACACTTGGTTTGAGAAGCAAAGGAACTGAAACAAAAATTGAAAATATAATCGCAAGGTAAACCGGTAACGACGCGGCGCTTTGTCGCGACGTGGCCCAAATTTACTATATTTTTTTCTAGGTGCTACTCGCTTGCTTGCTTTTGATAGCTACGCGATATTCTTCGCGTCTTTACACCTCGCCGATAGCCGTATACTCGAAGAGACCTACTCGAACGAATGCTGACGTCCCCCTCGGAATATTTTCTGTTGAGAGAGCAGCATTAACAGCGCAACAACAATGCAACAGCGCACATTCACAACACGGTATTATGAGAAGCTCTCGTCATCTACCTGAAGAACCCTCTCCTCGGCACACCTCACTTATTGCGCGGCACATATTTGTGGTCCCTATGAGTTAAGGAACTCATGGGGAGAATTACATTTAAGTGCTCAAGATAACAAACTGTGTAGTAAAATCGAGATTGCGCTGCGACATGCTTCTCTATTATTCGATGGACTGCCATGCAAACGCTGGTTGATATTAAATGCCACTCCAACCATTTTATTTAATATTGCGAAAATGCCGTCACTGACGCCAAGAAGACGCTGTTAGACACGTAATATAAACCACTCTAGTTTCACGCACGTGGAAGCGTCATATACACCCAATGGCATAGATTCCCGCGACGTTGGCTCAAAAAAAACTGCGAAATTCTGGTCTATTAGTGCCTAATGCTTTTAACCGAGCCGGTGACTGCACAGGTTGCAATACCAGTACAGGTTGGAACACGTTTGTATATACGCCCCCATAGTTTTTCCCTTCGGCTTCACTTCTGCGGGAGGGGATGGGTTAATTTGTGTAGTCATTACATCGCCCTTCATCATCATCATAAATCATTATGCTGCAGTCCCCGCACCACGACTCGCGCGCAACTCATGCCTAGAGCTCAATGCACGAGCCAGAGTAGAACACGATCACGCTACTGGCGGTCTGGACGCCTGAAGCCGCAGCCGCCGCCGCTCCGCTTAGCCTCGTAATAATGTGGCGAGACGACGGCGCGGCCACGACGGCCGCTTTCACGTCGTATCACGTCTCTCGCTACAATATCATCATGACGTCAGGCCTTCCCGAAATTTGTGATGCCATCCCCGCGTCACTGTGAGGTCACCGACGACGTCTCGTGATAACTTCACCATATGATTTCGTTGCTTTGTCAAGGGCGTGCCGAAGCCGGAAGCTGTGGTAAACAAGGTGATGTGCAGAAAGCTTGTAATGCCTACGATCCCGGAGGAGGTGCAAAACCACGCTAGGTGCACAAAGATTTCGGGGGTTTTAGGGGGCAGGGGGGCCAGGGGGCCGGGAAGACCAGTACACCGACTGAAAAGAAACAGCATAGGATGGGTTCGCCTTCGAGGCGTCTTACGCGAATGCCTCACGGATCCTGCGAGTCTTTCTTTCTTTCTTTTTTTTTTACAAACGCGTTATCGCTGGCCTTTCGTCGGACTACCCTTTTATTTTGTAAGCTCCCTCTCCGTGTTCATAATCAAAATTATTTGAATTTCGTTCGACGAGAGCACATAACAATTAATGACATGGACAAAGTATAGCATGAGGCTTTTCTCGGCTTCCAACTAGGCAGAGAAAGTAGCAAAAGTTTGAACGGTATCGAAGTCACAGCGTTTTAGTACACTGTGACGTGGTTGGGGAGCTTCAGAGAGGAACAAGAAGAAAGCGGAAGCCATCTTCTTCCTCTTTTTTTTCTTATTCGATAATTTGATCCTCTCCCACCCGCCTCCGAAAGCTTTCTGCAACTAACGTGGGTTTGCACTGCCTCCGTGATCGGCCCAACGTTGACCAAGTGACGATGTCATGTGATGACGCCATAGAGACGTGATGTTAATTCATGATGACGTCACAAATTTTGGCATACATGACTGCAGTGCGACGTCATATGATGACGTCGTTGTGTGATGACGAGGACGATGATGATGCCGTCATCACGTGATGATTTGCTGCGACATCACGCTGGCGCCGCCGGACGCGGATGGTCAATTTTTGCGTTTTATGATACATCGAAGCATTTTCCTTGAATAAAGCTGTCTGAAAACTAAGGAAGTGTGGGCTTCCACTTTCGCTGTTTACAAACACAGGCCCTGGACGGCTTCCGGTTTCGTGCACTGGCGTAGGCTAGCAGAAGTGGCGGGGAACAAAAGCCTTGGCGAGTAGCCCTTAGGGCTTCAACACTTTTCTCTCTGTGTCTAGCACGATAATTCAAATAAATATTCTTCTAAGCTATGTACACAACAATAAAAGAGTTAGTCGTTCACTTTAAGCGGCTTTCTCTTATGTAAAAGCCGAAAAAGAGTACTCCCTTACTCTGACAAAACATAAAAATGCGCTTTCCGCTTCGGTGTTCTACAGCAATAAATGAAATGACCGGAAGTATCTTGGGGTACAGCACCTGGTCCTGCTATCGCAATCTTGAAAGTTGAAACCGTCAAAGTGCTGCCGAAGAACGTAAGCAGAAATGGATGTATGCTAAAACTTTTCGTGCGACTCATTTTGCAAAAGAAATACGAGTGGTACAATTTCCAGCAGATATTTACTTCGCATTCAGAAATTGCAGCTAAAGGATGTCAAGGCAGATCAAACATGCTGAACCATAGTGATTTATGTTAAGGTTACCCATACGCTTGAAATAATATGCAGACATGACCTGCAGCGTGACGTGAGCAATGACGGGGGCTTTGTAGGATAAGCTTTTTTAGCAGTGCTAACGTACGTTTGGCTCCATTGGCAGTGCTTGCGAAGGTTCACTGATTGATGTTAACCATCTGGGATAATAAATTTTTCTAAACACAACACATACAGGGACAGCTTACTGCTGTACGTACTGGTTGCTGCAGGGTGGTAGCTACGAGGTGTCGGCAAACCACAAGCTTGAGAAGCGAAACATAATGCTGGTTGCAACTGCCTATTTAGGAATTTTAAGAAAACTGTATTTGTTTGCATTGTGCGGCGTCAGAGCAATACGGGATGCGCTAATCACGATTCGCATCTACGACATACGCGCTTAGTTGTTGTAGCGGTAACTGCCGGTAATTTTGATGGCGAACCAACATGGCAGCACCCACGCAGACGCGATCTCCCACTTCGATCCGCACTCGCGCTTGTTACTTGCCCACTGTTCTGACAGCATAAACAAATCGTGGAATCGGCCATCGCTATGTATTATCTCACGCTGAGGACAAAGTATATGGTACGTTTTGTCCTTATAATTGAGACGAACTGTTTGTTCAGCCATGCCTGCAAAGCTTTGTTCCTAAAAATTTGAAAATGAATCTTGGAAACAGTACAGCACAGACACGAATACATTGGTGTTGAGGCGTCAGGACCCAAATATAAAGCAAGCACAAGTGTCGCTTTAGAACTCGTGGGCCACGCAGCTCACGGTGGCGAATTCATAATTTCGATGCGCAAGGAGGCAGCTTCGATGGGTGACGACATGTTGTATTGCGACAGCACTTGTTTGAACATTATCGGTGGGTTTTCTGCCGTCGCCGTCTTGTTCCGGATATGCATATATATATATATATATATATATATATATATATATATATATATATATATATATATATATATATATATAAGCAAGAAGAAAAAAGATCGATGTAGGCGACTGAGGATTCGATCCTGCTACCTCTCGATCCGTAGCGTGCCGCGTTAGACGATTCTGCCGCGCGCCATACATCGTCCAGCATACTAACGACGACCTATTCATATACACCACTTAGCGCTGGCGGCACGCAGAGCTCGGAGGTGCTTCAGCGTGTTCACTCATCCGCGAGATGGCGCGAACGGCGCACATTTGACACCGCGGTAGCTACTACACTAGATACATCGGGTGTTGTGGAAACGAGACGAGGTGGAAGGACACGAGATACACGCACTGTGGTAGAGTTATGTGCCTCCTGACTATGCGTATATTTATTATTTATTTTTATTAAGCTTGAACACATATAGCGAATCCACCCGGAACAGATGGCAACTGGCCACACATATTGGCATCATCATCAAGTACAGTCGCCCACTCGTGTTTCGTAGGAGTTCGGATGCGCAAGTCAAGCGTTTCTAGTAAAGTTTTGCGCGTCCGACCTTTGCGCTGCAGGGCGTGGTTGCCGGCACTAGCATGCTTATCTCTTGAGAGGGCGGGAGGGGGTTTGTTCATATTTTGCTTTCACAAGATATAGGCCGCACGAAAGTCCCTTCGCTCAATGCAGCTCCCACGTTTGCGAAAAGAGTGAGCTGCTAGCTACAAGCACGCTGCTCCAACACAAAGAAGCAACAATGGTGACAGCTGTTAGTGCGCGCTTGTTCTGTGTGTAGCTCTGCGTTGTTTTCGCGCGTCTTCCTCTATGCTTGAGTAATGCAAGTGTCGAGCTGTGGAGTTCTTTTTGCGCTTGTCCTGTGTGTGTTCTTTGCGCGCGGCCATTCTGCTTAACCAGCGCGATGCTTGGCGTTCTTCGAGTGACATTCCAATTTGTTGCTATCGCATCCACGCCTTCGCGCTTGCGGCGAAAGTGTTACCTTTTTTCCATGTACTGCCGTTGCTGCCAAAGGCTAAGAATGTTAGTTGCTGCTGTGGGGTCACTCTACTCGGTCAACGCGTGAACACATACGCTGTGGGGATGCTGAGCAGGCGGCGCGGCGCGGATGAATAGAACGTGACTGGTGTTCGGTCTTGTTATTCGCTAAAGAGCCCCGTAGCTTCCGCAGCGCTGCAACAAACTTGTGGGATTACAGAATATGCCGTGCTTTAAGGTGGTTCTGCTGGGACCTAACTTGTTTGATGCGGAGAGGTTGAGGGGTACGAGGCACCGGTTACTCCATTTCTCTGCATTCTGCAGCACTGGGAAAAAGGTATCGATAGCAAAAACAAAAACGCCAGGCTTGCGCTGAACCCGCAGCACAGTCACAGCGAAAGCTGGAAGAGCGGCGTTTCTAGAACCCGTTAAGCTCTCTTGTGGCTAAATACAATTACACTAGAAAGGTACCCACTACGCCATAAATCACAATTTTTGTGAAGTTGGGAAGCACCTACTAAGCCATTATTCGTCATTCTGCGGAGAAGCGAGGCACTAGCTACACGTCTGTAAGGCATTATGTGCATTTTGTTGACGCGACCACTGATGACGATGAAGAATTCTGGCTCAGCCCTTTGTAATAGGTTGGAATCTTTAAACGGCCCACCAGTTATGTAACTTGCATTGGGTGACGCCCAGTCGCTATTTCCCTCTCCTGTCATGCTGTATAACATACGTTGACGTTGGAGAGAGACGGGGGGGGGCGAAGAACTTTACTGAGACCCCGAGGAAATGGATCATGCGCTTATGGGTTTCCTTGGCAACCAATACAAGTGCACTTGCGAGGAACCCACTACATTATAAATCATTGTATTTTACTGAGACCCCGAGGAAGTGGATCATGCGCTTATGGGCTTCCTTGGCAACCAATACAAGTGCACTTGCGAGCAACCCACCACGCTATACATCATTGTAATTTTTGAGAAGTAGGGCAGCAGGCACTGTGCCATTTTTCGTCAATCTGCGGAGAGCGTTGGCACCTGCTAAACGCATGTAAGGCATTATGCGCACTTTGTTGATACTGTGCCTGATGACGATGAAGAATTATGGCAGGGACCTTTGTAATGGGTTGGAAGCATTCAACAACCTACTCGTTGCGCAATTCGCATTGTGTGACGCCTGGTTACAGAATTCGCGTTGTGCGACGCTTGGTGCTTTTTCTTATTTCGTGCGATACTGGTTACGGACACCGGCGGCGGCGGCGGACAACTACGGCGCCAAAAACGGCCGGTGAAATAATCTCATAACAGCTTTCGCTGTAAAAAAAAGTCACAGTTTCGCCGCAAGGGCGAAGCAATGAATGCGATAGCAAGAAACTAATGCTATACGAAGTGAGGATCGCCAATGGATACTCTCAGTTTGAACAGCGCTCCTGTTGCAAAGGCGGCCGAAGCAGCGAAGGAAACTAGCGTGCTTCAAGTGTCGAGGTGTGACACTTGATAGTTCGCGCTCATCGTCTGTTTGTTCGTTTACCGGCGTCCCTTCAGCTCGAGTGACTTTCGTACGCTCCGTAACATGAGCGCGGACATCACGGTGAAAGGTTGAAACATCCCTCTTGCCCTCACCACGGGAAAACCGCGCGAGCAGACAGCGGAAGGGCAAGGTTCTCCCTGCGCAAATATAAGAAGCGAGCGAGCTCGCCGACGACTTTTAAATGCACCCGTCGTGCTCCTAGCGCCATCTCGCTGGTAATGAAGAAACGCTTATAAGCGCCGGCCGTCTCCGAGTCCGTCCAGCGGTAAAGGGTGTGTATATAACGCTCGCCGTTAGCTACGTGGAGTACCTGCTTTTCGTGGCGTAGCGGTTAGCGCCGCTCGCTGCGGAGCAAGGGGTCCCTGGTTCGATTCCGCGCTTCGGAAGCACATTTTTCTTTGCGGCTTTTTTATATATATACATACTTATACATATACGGTGCATGACGGCGACGGCGACGGCAAAATTCAGCCGAGACTGTCCATATAATTGCTATCGCAATAAAAGAACAAGTAAAAAATTGAAGGAGCCTTTGCCTTGTGGGGACAAAAATGGAGTAAAACGAAGCCTGGCTTGTGCGTTCCTGACCTACAAACTTTCTTTCAAAGACATTGCGCAATCCTCCCTCCTAACAATTTCGTCCCTCCATGCCGGGAATGAGTACTTCCTTCATGTACTTAGGAACGCGACACTTCAGTCGCTACATGGAACGATGGCGGTCATACGTTCATATCCAGGCGACAATAAAATATGACAACCTGAAATGAAGCATCACATCGACTGAAGGCCACATTCTCATGTATATTAGAAGCGGCTGGTTGCCGAGGCGCCCGCGATCGACAGAGCAACAGTTGTTGGAAAACGGCGAACGGGAAAACGCATGCGGCCGGTCGCAACTTGGAGAGCATGGAGGAAGGAAAAATAAGGAGAGGCCCTGACGTCACATTCATGAAGCCTCCACATCGCAAACACCCGCATCGCCTCTTAACGAAGGAGCCTCGAAACATTTTGCGATTTCCGTCGTGTCGTTTGCAAGCGCATGCGCGATTCGAGCCTCTTTTTTTTTCGCCGTGCAAGCGGCGCCGCGGCGCAGTCGATTCACGCATGCTGCTCCTTGTGTGTGTTCTTTAGGTAAGCTACGCAACGCCCAGCTGTTGCGCATGGTTCCGTATACCCGGTGCAAATCGCGTGCACTGCGGAAAGTACCGGGTGTCACTTTTCATGTGTACGTACACGTTCGCTTCATTGCTGATCACTAATGCATGGTATTTGCATGCGAAGCTCTCGCATGTGCGCTCTGTTGCTTCTTACTCATTGTGCCAACTCAGAACACACGTGAACTTTTGTTTTTGGCGTCTGACTCGCCGTACATAACATGCGCCGAAGGCATCGTACTTTTTTAGAGGCTGTGTCGTTCGACGAAAGGGCAATAAACTTATGTTGTTGTTATCGGACTACGTGATATATGTATTGTGCAGTGTGCGCTCGCTGAGTGCTTGTTGTTGTGTGCGTACTGGAATTACAAACTTTACGTGCATGATCGCGTATACAATACAGCGGTGTCCTCTTTTCGACGTGAAGTTACGTCAACTATAGGTTGGCGTTGCACCGAAGAGCTACTACGCTCACTCCATATACACGAACAAAGAACCGCTAATCCGGCAACAGATCGGGAAATCGGGCTACGAGAAAGGGAAGGCCTAACGTCCAGCAGAACGCGTAAGTCACTGCTAGGGGAGTTCGAATACGATGATTCAGGGGCTGAACGTTTTTGATCACGGCACGTGCCGGTATTCTGTACTGTTGCACAAAAATGCTCCACGAAAAATTTGAGCACGCAGCGCTCGAGCCTGCCACGCACGAACAGCCTGGTAAACGTCTGCTAGCAACATTTTACTGCGTGCGAACCGCACAATACGCGCTAAGTTTACGCCGGGACTACAAATCTGCGCAGAAGCTAACCACCGTGGAGAGCATGCCGCGGGGCGTCCGTTGTTTTGTTTGCCCCATACCGGTTGGTTTGCCCCATAAATCTGACGTCCCTTCCGCCACACTTTTAGCAATGCATTGAAATACGATAGGTCCTCTCCTTAGTATTCCTTCCTCCATGTTGGAGACCCATGTTACGTACTCTCGCCAAAGCCGGGTTATTCGCGTGCGATACCGCCAGGCCCGAGGCATGATGGCAGTTTGGCGTCCGGGCCATGGGGCGTCGCTACGGTCGAAACGATTGCAGCGAACCTGGTACGGGCGGGAAGTTAAGGCCTCAGGAAGCCTAAATAAAATAAAATAACGCGGCCACGGCAGTACACAGTAGTAAATAAAAAACGTGCTTCTGCATTAAACTATAACCAGCCACGAGTATTACAAGGCAAAGTTTTAAAGAAGTTTTGTAAACATGACTGTGCGTGGCTCCGCTAGGTACCGCCGCCATCACGCCTGCGCAGCGCACAAGCAGACGACGCGCAAGCACGAGAGCGCATAGAAACGCAAACTTTACCACCGCAGCGAGGAGCAGCGATGTCGCACCTTTATTGCGGCGTGAAGTGGTGCGATTCCTCGGGGAATGAAGGCGAACACTTCTTCAGAATCCCTGCTGACCACAGGTATTTATTTATACGTTCACTATTATATATTTCCCAAGATGTTCACAAAGTTTTGATTTGACTGTCGTTGACCGTTATGATTTGAAACTGCTGAATGAACAGCGAATTTTTTTGCTGCCATTCGTTGCTGCAGCTATCTGTTTGAGAAATGGTTAAGATAATAAGTTATAATTAGTGGGCGGGCTGCAGTTTGTGGCTCGACGCGGCGTCACCTCTCAAAAGCGGAGCTGTTCGCTAGTTATGGTTGCTCACGTTAGTATATATGTCGTGCGTCAGTGCCTGACGTTAGCTCTACTATCTCATGAAAGCTAACCAATTCGGATTACCGTGTCATGCAACCGTGTCTTCAGTGTTTTGTTACGTGTTACTTTAACTTATGCGTGCTAGTAACATTAACGGAGTGGGATAGTTGTTGTGCTCGCTGCAGCTGTTTTTTAAGCGCTTTAATGTGTGCGTATACATCACGTCCGTGTAGTTTATGGGTGGTGCTCGCAGCCGACGAAAGTATCGCTCGCAAAGTTATTGCGGAGGCCCCAGTAGCGAACTCGGGACACTGCCCTCAGATTCGAATGTGTGCTGCGGTGTTGCACAAGTGAAAACCACCGCGTTCCTCATCTGTGTCTGTTTACACACCGGCCGCCTGCTCGGATTTTTGTCGCTGTAAATTGTCCTCATTCCTTCCCTTCGGCGTACCTTGCCGCGCTGCTTGACGGGGGACCTTGAACCAAGCGTGATACCCACCTGCCCCTTTTCGCTCTCGGGAAGCTCCCGGAAACAGTTTCGCTTATCTCTTCATTACTCCCTCGTGATGCTTCCAACGGGCGAAGGCATGGCCAAGCTCGGTTTTGGATGTTCATGAAACAGGTCGCGCTTGTCGCGCGGGGCCACTATTTTTCCTCTCTAATCTGGACCCATCCCCACCGCCGCCCTTTCACTTTTCTGTATTTTTTTTTTCAATGCGCTGTTTGCGCTTAGCGTTTGCACACAATAATTCCTTATAAGCTTACAAATCGTTTCGACTCGCAAAAGCAGTGGAAAAACAAGAACTCGATCGAGTTGTGTTTCACATATCAAGTTTTAATTCAGAGAATATTGTCGGGATATATGTAATTATCTGTAAATATATATTGGTGGAAATTAAAAACAAGCACATTTATTAAGCTTAGTGTCATGCCTTTAAAAGCTTGCAAGTGTATTTACTCTACCAGCTGTTTTGTTCACCGTAGGGTGACTAAGTTCGAGTACTTTAATTGCAGACAAGCAGTTTACTGCAAGCGAGTTGCCGTCCCGGCTGCTGAGACTGCCCCCCTAGTGTGGAAGGTAGGTGTACCGAACAAGGATATGTTTCACCTTTCTGCTTGGAATGAAAGGTACAGAATATTTGTTTGGTGGTGCCACTGTAATACTGCACGAATAGCTTGCAAAAAATAAAAACAAAGAGCGGTACTATTTTGTATTCTACACCTGCACACTCGAGCAGATTGTTCTCTGAAATTAGAACAGTAGGTAGAAATGCCATAGCTGTTTTTCAATTACCAGTGCTATGACAACAATTGCTGTACGTAAACCGTAAATGCAGGAAATGTACTCTATGGGGAAAAAATGTTGTTAGCTTGCGCTCATAGAGTAGCATTTTGCATGCTTTCCAGTAAGAATGTCTGAGTGCACTGTTTACATGGTATAGATGAACTGATAGCATGCTGCACAAACGCAAAATGAAGAAACAGGGAGATAGAGCAGCGAAAATGGCCTTTGGCATCTCACAGTATAAATAGTTTGTACTCTGTCCTGTTTCCGTCCTTACTCCTCTAGTGTTTGTGGAGCTCGGTATGAGTTCACAACAAACCAACCTCCCTGCAAGAAAGCCTTGTTGCGTGGTATAGATATCTTTTCTTTTTCTACAGCAATGCATAGACTCAGTGGTTTCTTTGTTGAGCTCATTCCATAGAGATGAAAACACTGAGTAGTTTTCCTCAGGCACATGTGAAAACTGCTCCATAAGTCTGTTGCTCAGTATTCACACGTGCAATGCAAAGTGAGGGTATTAAAATACCTGCTTGCCAGCCTTTTATAACATATTTATTTATTTTTCAACAGCCGCTTCGCCAAGCACACCCACAAGAAGGCCCACACCACCGTCACAGGTTTCACCAAGTGATGGTAAGTGCAAAAAGTGAGAGAGAATTATTGCAAAGTACACATCCTGCATCTGCATAAGGAAGTATGGACCAGTAGTCTTGATGCTTTCCTAGTAGATATGGACACCTAAGCCTGTGTAATATTGTCACAGCCTATAATGTTGACAAAACCATACATATAGCTCAGGGCCTGCAACCAGTGATTTAGTTCACGCAATTATTTATATTCCAAATATAAGGTGGGTGCAGTTGGACCTACATGGTTCACACTGAAAATTGTGCTGTCCGATTTGTTGTGGGGAGAGTAGCTCTGCGAGATAGGCCAGCGAAATATGATGCACAATCAAGGTGTGCATTCATGTAAATGTGGCTTATGCAGCCCGGATAACTATTTATGAGATGAATAATTCAAAATCCTCCACTTCGTAAATGTCATTGCCTCTGTTCAGCATTTCATGAAATGTTCATTTTTGCAACGCTTTGTGATATTTCCTTAATCATGGACGATTCTTTGAAGACAAAATGCTTGGAATGTATAAATCAATTATGATTCCTGTCTCAGTCGCAGAATACACACTGCTTCCAATGAAAAATGGCATGGCAGCACATAGTGGTCCGTATATTAGTAGCCCTGTGATTGCGCCCTGATAGCTTAATCGTGATTTTTTTTTCTCTACATGACTGATGAAAGCCTATACCTTCGCATTCTTCCGTGTCTTTTTTTTTTCAGCTGAGCCTGGTCCGAGCGGCCTCCAACTTTCCAAGGAGGGCAGCAGCGCGGAGCAGATGCAAGAAACGCCAAGAAAGTGGGCGAAGAAAACGCAGCTCTGTGCACACCCTTCGCATCAAAAAGAAGCTGCTAACACTTCACTCACGAAGTGAAAGGTACCGCAAGGCAGTCGGTCAGATGAAAAAAAAGGACGAGGCGAGGCGAGTAACGCAGCAGGAGGTTTTAAACAAGCTTGAACCGGATTTGTCAAAGGACCTTTTTTGAACTGCTTAAAGCACAAATCAGGCTTGGTACATTCCCAAAATAAAAAAAAAACATTGGTCCAAATGGATGAAACAATTGGCTCTCAATTCACGCTTCCTCAGAGAAATGCTTCACTTGCCACATGTGCGGACACTGAGGTGCTGGCTGGCAGACACCCCAATGACACCTGGTATCATTCCAGGTGCCATGGATGCAATAGAATCAATCATAAAAGCTTGGCCTCTGCAAGACAAAGCATGCTGTCTTTTATTCGATTAAATAGCCCTGAAAAGACATTTGATGTACGATCAATCAAAACATATAGTGATTGGCTACACATATGATTGAAACACAAGGACTTCTCGTGTGGCAAATGCAGCCATTCTAATGGCTGTGTCTGGCATATCGAGAATTTGGATACAGCCAGTAGCCTTTGCAGTGTCCCGCAATGCAACGTCAGCTCTTGCAATGCACAAGCTGCTATTAGATGTAATTATGCAGCTTGAAAAAAAAAGGTCTTTTGGTAAAAGTGGTCATCTATGATCAAGGGTCAAATAATGTCAGCCTGTCAAGAATGCTGATCCATTCTCTTCATGAACCATGTTTTACTGTCAACAACTGCAAACTATACTTCATGTTTGACATCCCACACCTGATAAAATGCACGCGGAATAATTTGAGAAAACACAAGGTCACGATTGGCTCCGAGGTTGTTGACTGGGCGTACATTGAAACCTTTTACAAAAATACTCGCAAATCACGCCTCTAACACACCTACTGAACATCTAAAAAAGAAAGATTGCCAAGGAAGCTCAAAGAGCAACATATCGACAAGATGCCCTTTGCTGACATAGGAGTGAAGTATGCCACACAAGTATTCAGTGAATCTGTCTCTGTGGCACTCCTCACTCTCATTGCCATTCAAGAGCTTCCTCTTGATGCTAAATTTACAGCTCATTCCACAGAAAGAATGGATAAGATTTTTGACAGCCACAACAGTTCGACCCTAAATAATCAGGACGATAAGTTGCGGTATGCAATGATTGATGGGTCGGAACACCGTGCTTCTCTTGAGTCATGCATCAGTTGGATTGCCCAATGGCACTTTGGTAGTCCTCGGGACAATCAGCCGCGCACTGTTAAAGGTTGGCAGATTACAATCAAAGCCTTGTTGTTGCTGTGGACTGATTTAAAAGAAGACTTTGATTTCACTCATCTTTTCACACGTTGATTGCAGCAAGATCCCCTAGAAAACTTTTTTTGAAATCATTTGTCAAAAACATGGCTGCAATGAGACACCAAATGTATACCTATTCGTGGCGGCTCTAAAACATATTTGGATTGGTAAGCTCTTCAAGCTTTCTCAAGGAAACTATGAGGTGACAGCAATTGCTTTCCTCGACAACTTGGAGAGTGCATCTGCATTGTTGTCACCTAGCAGCACACCAACCACAAGCCACAGCACGCAGCAGGCCTCTGATTCATCTGATCTGCAGGGATCTTCACAAGATGCCACCGACATGGTGTATGAAAATGTTGTGTACCATGTCGCTGGTACTCTTGTGAACAGCTTTCTTGAACTGAGGACTAGTGAATGCATATGTGAGAGAACACTCCTTGAAGTGCATGGTGGCTCTCTCAATGGACGACACCAATTCTTTGCACTACTCAAGGAAAGTGGTGTACCCGAGAAACTCCTCGGTTCCATTGCAGTAACCTCTGAATCATGTCTGAATTACATAAAGGAATTAGATTCGGCCTTCAGACATGAAATCAACTATTGTGCACATTTTTCCAATGTGTGCAAAAATCCGGTGGAAAGGATGCCAATCCATCAAGCTATTTTCTGTTCAGTTGGCTGCACTGAGAAATTTCTTAAAATATTCTGCCGCACAAGGCTACATTGGCACATTACATTTGTAAACAAAAACACACAAGAAACGAAGTGAAGGCACAGTGCTGCTGCCAGCAAAAACATAAAGTAGCAGGCTAAATTTATCCTGTGCATTTCTAGAACATGATTATGTAAATTGGATTTCTAGTGCAGCCTTCTGCACCCATTTCCTATCCATTTTTTAGATGTGTTGCACTATTTCTTTTTTATGTGTATATGTACGTAGTTTTATGTATATATGCATGTTTTATGTAGGTATATATTTATATAGGTGTACTTATAATTCTGCTATGGTTGTATGTAATGCATTGACTACTTTTGCTCCTGCTGCGTTATTTTTATATTATACAAGTTTAACCGACTAACTTTTTTTGAAGCCTTCTGTGCCCCTGTCAGCATGAGTATTACAACCAGAGGTTCTGGATTGCTTTAGTATTGGGAAATGCCAACACTTCCAAAATGCACGGGAAAATCCTGCTCGTTCTGCTTTCTTTCTCTTTTCTTGACATGGTTTGGAAGGCAAACATCCAGCCTCCCAAAAAATGCCAAAATTTATTTAATACTGACAACTCGTTTTACACTGAAGCAGTCTTCACAAACAGTAACAGTGTGGTTAATTCACAATGAACGTTGCAAAAATAGGTTGATTAATAAAAAATGTGGAGGTTTTATGTCCAAAAACCATGATACGAATATGAGGCATGCAGTAGTGGAGCACTTCAGTTATTTTGAGCACCTGGGTTTTTTTAACGTGCACCTAAATCTAAGCAGATAGGCCTCAAGCATATTGCATCCATTGATATGCAGCCGGGATTCAATCCCACTACGTTCGGGCCAGCAGTTGAGCACCGTAACCACTAGACCACTGCGACGGGCCACGAAGGTTTAAGCATGCATGAATTCAGGTGCTCACCAAGTCCAAAAAATTTTCAGCACCCAGGGGCTCTGTCACTCCTCAATTACAAACCTGTGGTCATGACTGTTGTGCCAGTGCTATGAACTGATGGTGTCAGCTATTCAAAGGCATAAAAGATACATTGATGAAGTGCTCAGCTCTGTGAGGATTCTAGAGGGGTTTGTGCGGAAGCTGTGACTCGGTTGACATGCATGTTAGATTAAAATAGAAGCATGCATTCATACTCACTGAAACTATTCACAACGTACTGTTTGTGTAGAGCAATTGCGTTTCTTGTTTAACTAAACTCTGCAAATTCCGACATTCCACTTCCTGAACCAACGAATGACAAGCGATGCAGTTCTAGTTAGTGACACATTATTATGAAACTGTGCAGCATTCTCCATCTGCAATTTAAGTACTGCTCAGAAAATCTTCTGAAATTGTGATGGATCCAACATGATACCTGGTAGAAAAATAATAGGGAAGCTGCGTTCAACTTTGCACTTTACTCTACTTATTTCTTTGATAAGATGCTTATCTTCGAGTATATTTCATGTTATCTTGAGTATTTCGCACCACTTCGAACTTAACTAATGACCTATGATCATTCCTGTTGTTCACCAGTCACAACCACAATGTTTCCACAAATTTCAAAGGTCACCTCTGCAACTGAGTCTAGACCATTCTTCGTTGCGTTTTTCTCCCTTTATTACTTGAAAATTAAAGCGTCGCGTGTCTTGTTCACATCACGTGAGCTTGCCTGGAGGAAAACATGATCAGGGATAGCTGAGCCAAATGGTAGATTTGTCTCACTGCTTTTACAAAATAATATGCTGTAGCACGGCAGCATAATATGACATTGATCTACTTATGCTCCATGGGTTCGTCTACATGAGCCAAAGGCTATGACTGTTAGGTGCACTTTCTGTGTACATATATGCAAAAGTATGTGTATGTGTATATGTGCAAAAGGCAATGACGCAACGCAGGGCAATAACAAAAAAGTACAGGAAAGGGTGTTTTTCCTGTACCCCTTGTTTTCTTCGGCTTGCGTTGCGTCATTATTTTTTGCACAGTATGAACCAACCATTCGAACAACTTGTTTTGTTATGATATATTTCAATGCGCGGCAATGTTTCGCTTCATGCTGTTAGTCATAATCTGTACAACTCGTATGTGTACACTTATTTACGCTGATGTAGCACTTCGTTATATGCTTACCCTCCTTATGTGATTGTATTATGCTGTAATATGCGTTTTCGTATCCTATTTATATTGTATGCGTGCTCGATGTACGCATTCCTGTATTCAGGTTTTAACACAGCAGTATTTCGAACCTTTTTCGTTTTCTTTTGTTATTATTACCAATATTATAGCCCAAATATTGCCTAAACGTGCAGCAATTTACGTTTCCTTCAATAAAATGCCATGTGAAGAAAGTTATATGCGCTTTTTGCTTCTCGAGCGAGCGCCGAAAGCGGCTGCTATGCAGCTGCGACGGCGCCGCTCGCCACCATTCGCCATGCTACCGCAGAGGCTACAACGAAGCAGAAAAACGACTACACACATTACGTACGTACATCGGCAATAAAGAGAGAAGACTGTGCAGTAGCAATTAGTGCGCAAACGCTCGAACCGACGTTGCGGCCGCGGGGGCGGCGGCACCACGAGCGAGGAAGCGACCGCAAAGGGGCGCGGCCATATTGGATTTTTTTTCCTTTCGGATTGGCTCGCCTCCACAAGAATTCCAAAATCCAGTCAATTCCCGCCGCTCCCAGGAACCGCCACCGTCGCCGGAAGCGGAAAAACGTCGCCATTGGCCCTATGGGTATGTCACTACACTGATGCCGCCACCGATCTCTTGGAGTTACAACAAGCCTCGCTTGAAAAATCTCTGCCCGAGCACTGCGTACAAATGGTTATCCGGCGTAGCTGAAACCTGTGGCCCCGATTTTTGTTCATCTGCTGCGAAATTTCTTCAACCGATTCGTTTTCCTCCTACGTCCGCACAACTGATGAGTCAACTATTAAGACGGCTTCGTTTTCCAAAGCATGAAGGTAAAAGGGAAAGAGAAGTTTCGACATGTGGTAGAGGTGTTGATGTATTGCAGCAACAAAGTCGCAGCGCTGAACCGCAAAACCTTACAACAAAGTTTCAATACTATTACCTCTATTTGAAACATAAATTTCTTAGTTACCCTTTTTCCTGAAAACAGTAGTTGACACTCCAGTCATAAAGATTTCTCTATTACTGTAATATTGTGTGGCGTCAAAAAATTACCAAGGGGTGCTGCACTTTGCAAGCTTTGTGAACTAGCGGCAAACTAGTAGCCCGTGTAAACTGGCGACAAGGTTCTCCTTATACTGGTAACTCGGGCGTGTGTTCCATATCATAACGATATTCCGTACGACGCAGACAATTTCGAAGTAAACCGAAATAACCAAAAATCACAGCATATCCACGGGGTGAATGATGATGAGTGGGGCGAAGCTACGGAGGGAATCATCTGTAAACCGTGAAACTCTTCCGTGAAATGCGCCCAGTACATAATATAAAGAGTGTGAAACATCGTGTATATATTAAACATCAAACTTTTATTGTACTGTTGGTTTACGTGGTCCCTTCATTATCACTTGTGATCGGTGAAATGCAAGGAAGAAGTCCGCTCCCGAGCGAAAGAGCGCCAAGAGCGACCGCATTCCCCGCTCGCCCTGTGCGAATTAAAGGCAAGGCTAGAGGGAAGACAGGACGCGCGTTCCACGACGCGAGGTCGGTAGCATGCCCAACGAAAGCCAACGGAACGCGATCGTGCAAGTGCTCCGGCTTCGCATCGCCTCATGGTTCCATTAGCGTCCCAAAACCAAATATATTGCTCAAGGTGTGCCTTGCGTTTTTCGTAGAAATAATTTCTTTATCATGTACATTAAGACGAAAAGTTGAAAGCTCACTAGAGTGTATCGCCCGCAAAGTATGTCTTTTAGTGTGATTTAACTCTCGTACGGCAGGGTCCTCGCGCCGTTGCCGGTCCACCTCGCCCGTTGACGATCGGGCGAGGTGGCTACATACAACAACTACTACTACTACACTTTAAGAAAAGCATCTGGCGTTCTTTCGTTCTGCTTTTACAAAACATGTGGCGTCTTTCGTTGGTTTATTTCATCAATCAACGGCGTTTTGAACAAAATTTTTATTGTTTGATCACGCACAGGAGAAATCTCACCAGGCACTACCTTGGAGGTAAACAATGGCTGCTAATGGGAATGAGAGACAGAAGAAGTCGGCATTTAGCTAACACTTACACTTCTACTTCTACTAACGTTTCCTACTGGAACATGCCAATGGCTGCTAATGGGGAATGAGAGACAGAAGAATTCGGCTTTTAGTTAACGCGCACGCTGCGAATTTTTTATTGTTCAACAACGCACAGGAGAAATCTCCCACCGGCACCACCTTGGAGGTCAAAGCGTAAGACTTGTTACGGACTACTACGACGATGACGATTACGAGGGACGAACGGGTGCCGCCTTAAGGAGCTTCGCCCCTAAAATACAGGAAGGAAAATGTGTGTTCTGTAATGTTATGCACAGTCGTTCGCCTGCTCGCAGAGCAAATTTTGGATTCGCAAAAGAGATCGGCGAAGTCTGCAGAAAAGTATAATACTGAACACCGAAAGGAGCTGTGAAAGGTGCGCGGCATTCTGCAAGAAGCGAGCAGCACCATGAAGCTCGTGCATCGCACCGCAATTCTTAGCATCCAGCATCACTGGATATTGCATATCGACATGCGTACCAACCTAAGGGAACGTAGTACATGAGCACCATTTCTTCACGCCGTCGACATTGTTCTTTACGCTTGAATAAAAATAAAATTTCTTGAAGCAGTCAGAGATGACGAACATATGCTGTCTTGTTATGTGCGAGTGTCAACGAGGAAAGGCGGAATGCCAGTAGACGTGGAATGTGAAAAACAAGATGTATTTGTATTGAATGGTTCAGCATAAAAAAATCTGTGGCTGTCTTCGCCGACTGCCACAATGTGTCCCGACTTCCTACATAAAAAAAACTTGTCGAGCGTAAAGTCCATATCTTGCAAAGTGAGAGTCGACGCGACGATGCAAGCCCGACAAGGTATGCGTGACAGCGGGCCAAAGAAAAAAAAATTCAAAGTATGTGAACCACAGCGTTGTTGAACAGCTAAAGGCAACCGCCGCATGTTAAAGAAAGATAAGAGGCGCCAGCGTCAGGATTTATGAAATGCGTCACGAACGACGTTGTTCCAGTGAACGATGGACTGCGCAACACAGGCGCACTCTGGACATAAATGAAAGCAAACATCTTACAACACAAGAAAGTGTACACGCTTAAAACACTGCACGTGTCGCCTGAGAGAAAAATGGCAGCGTTTTGCGAGCGCGTCTTATAAACAAAGACGTGTCGCGGTTGCCATTTGACTTGGATTTGGCGGTTTCACTTTAATAACACGAACGTTCCGGTGCGTTTTACACCAGGTGTACTTTGTGAGAAGACGCATATAGCTCATATCACTCGAACAGCTTCGCACTAAAGGTAATCTTCGCGCTGTCTCCGAGGTATATATAAACAGGTAGCCAAGGCAACAACTGCCGAAGGTAGGCCTTGAAAAACACAAGGCCACTTGTCAAAACGTTGGTTCTTGCGACCCACGCTCTTGAAGAATGTTCATCTCTTGCATTGATGTGGCACTGCAAATCACACCCTCCTTGCACTAAGTCAACTACCTGTTTTATTTGTTCCTACTATTTATTATTATTATTATTATTATTATTATTATTATTATTTTCATTATTATTATTATTATTATTATTATTATTATTATTATTATTATTGGCGAGGTACTTGTAATCTGCTTCACCTCCGCCGTAGTAAAATCCAATATCGCTTTGTCGGCGGGATTAAAGCACACCTAGTTTTGTTACTGTTGACGGGTGGACAAAAAATATATCGAACCCTATCCATAGACGGCTTCGATGTAGAAAAATTACACCATCTCCCGCTAAAGGGGACCATGAGGCGATGCGAAGCCGGAGCACTTGCACGATCGCGTTCCGTTGGCGTTCGTTGGGCATGCTTCCGACCTCGCGTCGTGGAACGCGAAGAGGGACGCTACGCGCGTCGTATCTTCCATCTAGCCTGGCCGTTAATTCTCACAGGGCGAGCGGGGAACGCGGTCGACAGGCGGGCGAGAGGGGGGCAGCGTAGGAGAGGAGAGAGAAGGGGAGGGGACGCGCATGCGCTCGAGCTCATCGCGGCGTTGCGCAGGAGAGAATTTCGGCATGTCTAGCCCGCGTTTCAGAGGAAAAGTGGAAAGGGGGAGGGGTATTGGAGAGGGGGAGGAGAGAGGGAAAGTGGCGAGGGGAAGGGGAGAGGGAAAGTGGCGAGTGAAAGTGGTGAGGGGAGGGGGAGAGAGGAAGGGGAGAGTGTGAGTGGAGAGGAGGAGTGTGGAGAGGGTATGCGCATGCGCAGTAAGGGTGGTCACGCCGCACACCACCGGATTGAGCTCGGCCTTAAGATACTTCGCATCTAAAACATTCGATAAAAATATGTTTAGAGTCTACTATCTAGCAAGTGAACATGATTTCAGTGTCTACAGCTCGCTGAGTCATGGTATTGTAGCATAAGAAGCGTTGGCCCTGCGGCGTACTCGATATTGCCAAGCGATGCAGGTGACAACTTCGATTCGCCATTTCTATTCAAAGTGGCGTCACAGGTCATTGCTCTGTCATGGAGATATACCTAGATACGACTCCTGCTGGCGCTTTTGCAGGGGCGTTTAGAGGGCGGTGTCCGTATTCGCGACCACTTTCCTCGCCTTCAAGTTATCAGTTTCTGCCTAAGCTGCAGCTAACGTCGGCCGGTCAGTACTGTTTTTTCGCTTATTTTTCCATGCCGCATTTCTCTCGGCAAGTCCAAAGTAATAAGTTTTATTCATACAGTGCATATCAGTGCTGCGCCATGGTTCTACAGCTCCTCCTTCCTGATTGCGAGGACAGCTAAGTTCGAAAGAGATATTTTGTCTTGAAGACGAACGCGACCAGAGCTACAGCAGGGAACCACTGTTGACGCATTTTCTTGAAACACGCTACCATTCCCTGACAGCACTCCTTGCTTCATTGCCAACTACACCATTGGTTGAGGAACATTCACTTGCTTTGGGTGCCTGCGTCGAGTAAACGACAGTAACTTTTTCACTCTTTCATTCCTTATGATAATGACAACGCAGCTAAAAAAACGGCCGGTTTCGAGCTATCGCCAGCTAATCGAGAATAAAGTTAGTAAACTAAGAGGAATTCTCCAATATCAAGTTGACCAGCGGTGATTCGCTCGCAGTTTGTCTGCGAAAAGAACGCAAACGCATTGCGGTCTAGAAAAATGCATATTGGTAAATGAGCATGTGACACTTGATTCTATCATGCAATCATGATTAAAAGTTCCGTCACATTGCACCAGAATACACAGCTCAAGCAACAGTAATAGCCACCAGGGGGGCGATCGGAGATCTGTTCGGTCCGCTTGTTCATTCTCCTGGGGAAGAACAAGCGCGCTGATTGGCTGAAGCGGCAGATGCCACTCAAGGCCGGGGGGTGTCACCATTTCTTTTTTTTTTGCTTGATCTTTCCTTTTTTGGTGACGTCATATAGCGGCATAACGAGTGGGGTGATCGGAGATCTCTGTTCTGCGCCGTCCGTTCTGTACCCATTCTGGCGGCGTACGCGTTTGGCCGAAGCCGGAAAAAACCACGTCTCTGAGGGGCGTGGCCATTTTTCTTTTTGCTTGATCTTTTATTTTTTGGTGACGTCATACGCGTCATGACGAACATGTCGTCTGCTACAAACGAACGGAGCGCGACACCGTTCGCACGCGTTCTCTCGCGCGAACAAACTGCTTCGCACGGCATGATGCGGCGGTTGCGGCTGCCGCAACAGCTGATTTTTAGAAAATGGCGCTTGCGACGTGTGCTTCTCTTGCGGTTGGAGGCGCGAGATGCGTTTGAAGACATGAGTGAGTGCGGCGTCTCTTTCTGTTCTCGAAACGAACAGTGCGAACAAAATGAACGGGCCTGCCACTGGGCTGTGGTCTTACGCGCAGGGACTTCTTAGTAGAGCTGTGCACGGGCCGTATTTCCGAGCCCGAGCCCGGTCCGGGCCCGCTGACTTTGTCGAAGGCCCGCCCGAGCCCGACGGCGAAGGGCTGCGAGCCCGCCCGGCCCTGCCCGACGTAAGAAAACACAATCCCGGGCCCGGTCCGGCTTTTTGAAGGTTCGTTGCGAAAACAAAACATCGTTTTCCGGTAATTTGGCATTTTATTGAGCATATCAAATAGGATGAAACGACGCACGACGAGCAGTCTCTATTACACAGATTACAAAATACAAGTAGACGGCCTCATGCCAGCAACAATGGAGTTCGCTCGCCAAAGCCGTCACGTGTATGGGGATTGCCGGTATGCCCATGCAAGCGTCAGCTTGCACGAAGGCGATCTACGTCGGGTCGCTGGTCGCTGTCGCGTGCATTTTCACTCATATGGGATTTTGCCTTAAATCTAACGCGAACAGTCGCGTGGCGCCGTCATCAGCTCAGGTGGTGTTACTTCTCTGTTTGTCGGAGTGAATAATGGCGGTGCTTTACCTCCTCCCCTTTTGTTTTGAGTAGCGAATGGAAAGGAAAAGCGGTAAAGGGCGGTCGCGGTAAAGACGCTGTTTGCGTGCTGGAAAACAATTCCCGCTCATTCTCTATATTTCGGGCTTGAGTCGGGCTTTGCGCTGGGCCCGAGCCCGGCCCGATAAAACTCCAAGTAGCCCGAGCCCGGCCCGGGCCCGAGGTGAAAACACGTCGGCCCGCCCGAGCCCGGCCCGCGGGTTGGGTCGGGCTCGGGCTTTCGGGCTACCCGGAGCCCGTGCACACCTCTACTTCTTAGTTCAAAAGCGCTACCAGGTACTGCCACGTGTCGTCCCGGTCCTCACTCGTGAACGACGGCCCCAGTGGGCACGACGGCGTAGGTATCTGTGGGTGCTCTTTTATAAAAGCCAGCTGTAACAACGGAACCTATCTGGCTGCCATCGCCGCTTATCACGACAAAGCTAGTCGCACGTGGGCACAAGCAGTGCTCACTTCCCCCTCTCCCCTCCTGGCTATAAAAGCCCGATTCCACGATCAATAAACGCTTCTTTTTTTTATGCTTGCACTGGGCTCGTCTCATTCGGGAACCGGAGCGCGCGCTGGGTGCGACCTTACGATGTAACAGTGGCGACGAAGGCGGAAAAAACCCTCGGAATCAAGAACGAGCCAGACAACGGAGACCAAGGGTGCTATCGCGGAACGATTCTATTTTTTATTCCAATGCTTTTCGTGCTTTTCGCGCTTGGCCATTGGTCAGAACGACGGTCCGTCCGCGTTATCAACGCGATCAGCCAGCCGCGAGTGGTGGATGATAAGAAAAGCATAGAATATGGCATAGAATCGGAAATAGCATCGTTCCGCGATTGCACCCCAAGCAGCGGCTGCGGAAAGAATTGTTCCAATGGCGCATAAACAGCTACCGGACTATGACGACGAAACGGACAACTGGAAAGCATACATCATCAAAGCAGAGGCTTACTTCGAAGCGACGGGTATCAGCGACCAGGCCAAGAAGAGGGCATTGCTTATCGCGGCGCTGAACACAAGAACCGTGCAAGTGCTGGCAGGAAGGGTGGCACCAAGGAAGCCCAACGCGCTCACCTATGACGAAGTAGTCAAAACACTGGATGATTACTTCGACCCAATGCGCCACGAAACTACGGAAAGTTTCCGGTTTTTCAACCGCTCTCAAAAGGAAGGTGAGCCTGTTCATGAATTTATTCTGGAACTACGGCGCATTGCCGACAATTGTAATTTTGGCACAATGATCGATCGAATGCTTCGAGACCGTATTGTATGCGGTGTACGGTCCAGCGCGTTGCAGAAGCATTTGCTGGCAAAGGAAAATTTAACACTGCAGGAAGCGGAAACCATGGCGCTCGCAGCCGAAGCGGCGGAAAAAGGGGCGGAGAAAATAAGCTCAGAGCTAACAGTGCTTAAGGTTGATGCGCGACAGAGCACGGGAAACGAGGTGGTGTCAGAATGCAGCCGGTGTGGCAGCAGCAGACATAGCAGCAATGCTTGTGGTTGGTTGAGGGCACGGTGCTACCGCTGCGGTAAGCTAGGGCGTATTGCTAAGAAGTGCTTGAGCGACGCCCACGGTCTAAGGCCTAGGTCAAGCAGGCGAGCACCTGGGGACGTACGCGGTCGAGCTCTTGCAGTAAATGCTGACTCAAATCACGAAGGCTTTGATGATGCAACGCATGTGTGGACACTAAGCTCGGCACGTATTGCTCAGTTGGAACCGCCTATCAAACACACTTTCACTTGGGGTGGTGTGGACGTGTTAATGCACGTAGATACTGGCTCCCCAGTGTGTGTCGTACCAAGGCAAATTTTCGAGAAACACCGACAACAATGGCCAATTCCGAAGCCCACAAACATCAAGCTATCATGCTACCTCGGAAAAATTCCAGTGATGGGGGAACTGCGTGTGCCGGTGTCGTATAATGGTGTATCCTTTGACTGTCCCTTGATCATCCTAGACTGTACAGGTCCCAGTCTATGCGGACGTGACTTGATCACCCAGATTTCAAAGTCAGGAATACCAAGGGCCCAGCCGGACACCCAGTCGGGAACGACCACGTCTGCCGTAGAGGACATCCTTGCCGAGTTTCAAGATGTGTTCCAACCAGAAGTCGGATTGATGGGCCCCCGGCGCGCCTACTGCTAAAGGAGGGAGCCACACCAAAATTTTGTAAGGCTCGTTCTCTTCCGTTCGCTTTACGCGATAAGGTAACGCAAGAATTGGACAGCCTTGTGTCACAGGGAGTGCTGTCACCCGTCACACACTCGGATTGGGCTACGCCCATTGTGCCGGTTTTGAAAAAGGATGGCGCCGTGAGAATTTGCGGTGATTTTAAGGTCACTTTAAACCAATGCTGCGAGTTGGAGCAATACCCCTTGCCTCTGATAGATATGTTTGCTAGCCTGAACGGAGGAAAATATTTCAGCACCCTCGACGTACGTGATGCGTATAATCAAATTCTCTTGGATGAAGACTCGCGGAAGCTTTGCGTTATCAACACGCACCGCGGGCTATTTGCGTACAACAGATTGCCGTTTGGTATTGCTTCGGCACCAGCTATCTTCCAGCGGAAAATCGAGACTGTTTTGCAGGGCTTACCATGTGTGCAGGCTTATCTGGATGATGTTTTGGTATCGGAAAAAGATGAAGGTGGCCAGGATTTACGGCTCGTGCTGCAACGATTCAGAGAGCGTGGAGTAAAACTGCGGCTTGACAAATGCAAGTTCCGTGAACAGTCTGTCACTTATCTAGGGCACAGAATGGATCAAGAAGGTCTTCACCCGATGGAAAAAAATGTGGAAGCAATCTTAGAGGCTGCAGAACCACGCAATGTCGGCGAACTGCGTTCGTTTTTGGGCATGCTCACATACTATTCCAAGTTTCTACCTAACATGTCGTCTCTGCTCGCACCACTGTACCAGTTGCTCGAGAAACACTCGCGGTGGAGGTGGGAAAACGTGCAGAAAACAGCGTTTCTAACGGCAAAGCGCAGTCTGCGGGAGGCAGGAGTGCTCGTACACTTCGATCCTAAGAAACCACTGAAACTAGAATGTGATGCGTCACCGCATGGTATTGGAGCCGTATTGTTCGACACCGATGGGAGTGTCAACATACCCATCGGGTTTCGTTCCCGAACGCTGACCAAAGCCGAGCGAAATTATTCGCACCTGGAGCGAGAGGCCCTGGCTCTCGTGTTTGGTGTATCTAAATTTCGGGACTATCTTGCAGGCCACGAGTTCACCTTGGTCACCGACCACCAGCCGCTCCTGGGCCTCCTGAAGTCTGACAGGCCTACACCACCACTGGCCGCTGCTCGTATCCAGCGGTGGGCGTTGTATCTCGGAGGATTTCGCTACAGGCTACAATACTGTCCTGGCAAGCTGCTCATCAATACAGATGCCCTGAGCCGCTTGCCCCAAGAGACGAACGAGTGGGAAGCCGGAGGTGAGCATGCTGATTATCTCCTAGCGTTGGAAACCTTCTCAGACGGGACTCTTTCACTGACGGAGTTAAAACGACAAACGGCAGTCGACCACATCTTATCAAAAGTTGTAAGATATGTACTGCAGGGCTGGCCAGCAAGTAAGGCTGTGGAAGCGGACATGAAAGCATTTTCTGACCGGAGATTGGAGCTGTCCGTAGCACATGATTTATTGTACTGGAGTCGGAGAGTTGTGATTCCAGAAAAACTGCGCGCACGAGTGTTGCAACACTTGCATGAAACGCATCAGGGTTCCTGTGCCATGAAGGCAGTCGCCAGGTCCTCTTTTTGGTGGCCGTGTCTCGATAGCGATATCGAACGGCTATCCGCGTCCTGTAAAAGATGCATTCAAAACCTGCCTATGCCGGCAGCCGCACCCGCAAGGTATTGGCCAAAGACAGAGGAGAGCTGGGATAGAGTGGATAGAGGCCGTTCCCTTGAAGAGAGCAAGCACCTCTGCTACTGTGAGCTGCTTGAGGAATATATTCTGTCGATTCGGTATTCCCCGTACCATCGTAACAGATAATGGCACACAATTCACCAGCGAGGAGTTCGCGACATTCACGAAGCGGAATAATATAACTCATGTGCGCACGCCTGTGTACCACCCGCAATCAAACGGGTTAGCGGAAAGGGCTGTTCGCACCATTAAAGACGGCCTCAGAAAGATGGGCAACGGCAGCATAGGGGATAACCTGGATCGTCTTCTTTTTAATTACAGACGGACTCCCCTCAGTTCTGGAAAATGCCCTTCTGAACTTCTCTTAGGCTACCGCATCCGTTCCCGCTTGGACGCATTATTCCCCCCCATTCATACAGGATCCACAACAACGGACGAGTGGACGGTGCCAGCGGACGTCGCCGTTCATGTCCGTAATTACGGGCAGGGAGATAAGTGGACTCCGGGAAGAACCGCATCCGTATCCGGCGCTCGAATGGTCACCATTGATACACCTGAGGGACCCGTACGGCGGCACGTTGATCAGGTGCGCTCGGCCCAGTCAAGCCCGGTGCAGTGTGAACCTGTTCCCGAAAGCAAGGAACAGACAGAACCATCCACGGAGCAGGTAGTGTCCCCAGTACGACTACCTGACCAGGGGCCGACTCAAGACAGCCCACCTGCAGATGCTGGCGAAGTACCGCTACGTCGTTCAAAGCGTCAGCGGAAACCACCACAACGTCTCTACAATCTTAAGGGAAGACAAATGTAGCAACGGAACCTATCTGGCTGCCATCGCCGCTTATCACGACAAAGCTAGTCGCACGTGGGCACAAGCAGTGCTCACTTCCCCCTCTCCCCTCCTGGCTATAAAAGCCCGATTCCACGATCAATAAACGCTTCTTTCTTATGCTTGCACTGGGCTCGTCTCATTCGGGGACCGGAGCGCGCGCTGGGTGCGACCTTACGATGTAACACCAGCAGAAGCTCCTTTTGACGATTCGACACCCGGGAGCCAAGCCAGACATTCCGGTGGGACGACATATTGAAAAACTGCGCCAATCGCTACTTTTTTTTTTCGCGTGCGCGACTTCACATAGCGAGCACGTTAGGTAAACTAACACCAATAAATATCGGCGCTCAAACCTATCGCTGTTTCAGAAACTGTTTGAGCTTGAAAAGAAAAACAATATCTTTTCGTATAACAACTGTATTTATTAGAGGGCGAGAAACACTTCGTTTTGAAATATACGGTCCCCTTGCCGAGGACCAACGATGCGCGTCTACTTCCGGAAAGCTCGCCGCTCACCGCTTGACGATTGCCTGTCCTCTTCCTCTCGGCGGAAGAGAGCTGCGGACCGCCCACTTTTGTGACGTAACACCGCCAGAACGAACGCGAAACGAACAGAGATCTCCGATCCCCCCCCCCCCCCCAGGTCAATGTGCACACGACGCGCACTTAATGTTGTATAAGGAGACATAAAGTGCCTTCGAAATATTTCCCGACGTTTTGATATGTCGGCGTATATATGCCACATTTACTGCGGTAGCAACTGTGTGAACACTCCAAGCGCGTTATTACCATCACTGCCAGTCTCGCCGTCAGGTTCCGTATAAAGCCCAAGGCCAATATTACCGTGGCGCGCGTCCTGCGTTCTATGTACAAGTGAATTCATGCGAGTGCAGATGACGATTGCGGATGCACCGCAGAGGAAACGCGCTAGCCGTGTTTCTTATCCGCTTTGGAACACGATGTGTTTCTGTTTGCCTGTATTTTTGTCATTGCCTGGTCAAAAGAAAATAAAAAGCAATGTTAATAAAAAATCATGCAAACATCCTTGAATCTTCGGAACGACTGCGCAACAAAAAAGACAAAAGAAAGAAAAACACCCGGACAACAAAGAAGAAGCTTAAGCGCAACCATTCAAGTAAATTTATTGTGCCACTGAACTTTTTGATACGTATACGCCGAATTGAATACGCATGTGTGTACATGGTTAAATATTGATTCTCAGCGGCTGGTAATTGTCCCGCTGAGACAGTGACATTTTACTTCAAGAGTACCAAAATGAAGACTCTTCAACTGTATCAAAATGAAGACGGCTGTTATGCCTTATGTCCACGGTGTTTCCCACGGTCTAAAAAAGATAGCCAAACGCGTTAATGTTCGCGTGGCATTTAGTGCCCCCCAGAAGCTTTCCAGGTTGGCTGCAAAAACCACTTCTCTAGAAAAGAAGGAACCTGGTTGCCAGGTGAAGCATCGGAACCGTTACACAGAATGTGTAGAGGGCGTGATCTATAGCATCCCGCTAACGTGCGGAAAGCAATACGTCGGTCAGACTGGCCGATGTGTGAACGACCGATTGCGCGAACATAGCAACAATGTTCGGCAAATGAACAGTGGACACTTAGCCCTCCATTGCAGCACATGTGACTCTGCTGAGTGTAAACCCCTATTCGAGAGGTGCCGTGTGGTGGGGCGATCTGCTTCTCAATTAACGCGGGAAATAATTGAGGCGGCAGAAATCGCGAAACATGGCGATAAGTGCGTGAGTGTCCCGTCCATTGCCTTGATGGAAAAAGAAGTTCGATACATGTCCCGTGCGCATGGCCACCGCAAGTGATATGGGCTGATAACACTGTTTTGTGTTTTTAAATGCGAAGCACTTCTTAGCGAACCTCTGGCACTTTGAGCGTTTCTATCTACGTATCTATCTATCTATCTATCTATCTATCTAGCCGCCTACCTCTGGGTGCTCTCAAGATCGCCTCTTTAACCTTGTGTAGACCAAACTTGGCAGAAGAGGGTAAGAGGATTTGACGAATATGATTGTCGGGTTATGAAATGAATAACGTGGAAATCCTGTCGCGTACGTCGTCAAACCCTTTCCACTAGACACGTGTGGCACATACCCGTTTGCCACGGGCCGCGGTGTAGGGGTATGCGCCACAGGTGATTGACAGTTTATATCTACCCAGGAACGGCGAGAACAGACATTGCTAACTTAAATGCGAGAGCGTTAAGAAAAACCAACAACGGCAGCGTTGACTTGAGAAATGGAAAGAATAAAAATTAGGAACCCAGCAGGAATCGAACCCAAGCATTCTACGTGGCGATCAGGTATTCAACCACTGAGCCACACCAGGTCTATAAACTGTTAGCGAAAACAGACTACGCAAGCGTAATATTGGTAAACCGACAATTGTGGTTGTGGTGCTTGCTATCTAATTTTTACAAGAAAGCAATGAGCACTACATACTCCTACGATGTGTACTCCTACAGTACAGGCGTCATATCAGATTAACGTCTGTGGCTCCAGTGTTGACTCCGCTTTTATAGCAGTCTAATAAACAATACATTTGTATTCCTATGATTCAGCAAGCAACATTGAAGCATTGCTCGACCCCGGAGGAATATATTAACGAAAGTTACATACGATACCCACATCACCGCACCATAAAGTGCACTTCGTCCGCCAGAATGACGCAGTGTCCTTTCATTTCTTACGAGGCTGGGCGATGGCCTCATGCTGCCCGGGGATGATGCCAGATTGATTGACAGCCGCTTTGTAGACTAGGCAACGTAGGCCACATACGCCCAGGTAGTCTACGAATACAAGCGCCATCCACTGATGTTGGTCTACGTAGCACTATCCAGGCCTACCAGCCTCGACGGCCTACACCTTACCAACGCGAAGGGTGGCTTCAGGTTCCGAGATGTCGCCGGCTCTATCGACTCACTATTTGTCGACGAAATGACCGAAGCATCCACGAATTCCAAGAGCTCTACTATATCACATACTTCACTACACATGGACCCCTCGTCACCTCGATCACGACCGGATCCTATAACAAGTCATGACCAGCTGCTTGTGCTCACTGATCACGGTAGTGATGGCCTTGTTCAAGAACTGTCAAGAACTTCTTCCACACATGAGCACGGGTTCGTGAAACGTACGTGCGTTCTTCGTCATTACGGACAAGTATAAGCACTACATATCAGCTTACCGCTTCTGGTGTTGGCAATACCCACGTTGCCGTTGGCAGCGTTGCCGAACCATGAACAACTGGTTATATAACACATATGCGGCTCTTCTACATGTATGTGTGCGTATAAATTTTATACAAATCTTTAGCGCCGCTTTGTGACGTGTCGCTCAGTAAAAAAATTATGCCACAGTCACCTTCCCTCAGCATGCTTCGCATAACATCGACTCCCACGGTACGTGGGATCTGCCGATTTTTTTTGCAAATAAGTGCTTTGCAATCTTTTTTGTCCACATGCCGTTTCCTTATATTCTGTCTCGTTTCGGAAATAAACTTCAGTTGTAAGTCAGCGCTTGTCTGTGTTTCTTCCTGGCCTTCGTCCTTTTTTGCGCTGTTAGTAACATTATGGATCACCAACTTGCCCAACGAATCGCTCTCTTAAGAGGTAGGCACTACAGTTTTTAAGACATTTAGATACTTTGAAGTCTTCCTTATGTTTATTGGCTGCCCTTCGGACCACTCATAAGTGCCTAGTTCCCCTTCAAGTTACACGTGAGTTGCCTGTTGACGGTTCTATTCGATTATTTGATGTTAGCCTAAGCTTTCACGGTAGCCACACGTGTTGGCTGTACGAGCCACGAGCCAACAAACCAATTTCGCCATGCACGTCCGCACGTTCCAAGCTTGTTAAGTGGACTATTGTCAGTTTGTGCTTTAAGAATGCTCACATCAATTCTTGCTACCGCGCGGTGGGCGCAAACTCTGAGCTTTTGTCCTTGGCAGGGTATGCCAAACTAGTACTGGTGTCTGTTGCAGAAATAATTGTAAGAGAAGCGTGACCCTGCGCGCGAAAGCCGGGTACTGATGTTGGTTCCAGCAAGAGTCCCAAAGTAGGTGTTGTACCCTACATGCACGGGATATACCATGACTCGAAGAAGATGGCCCAGAAGGTAGACGTAAAGGTCGTGTTTTCTGCTCCACACAAGCTCGGGAAGCTATGCAAGCTGACGGATACAAATGCAGTCCCGCCGGAGAAGTGCACTAACCGGTACCGAATGAGGTTCTTTGAGTGTGTTGACCGAGTCCTATGCACCTCCCAGGTGTGTGTGGGAAGCAAAATATTGGGCAAACCGGGTGGTGCCTCAATGACCGGCAACGTGAACAACACAATAACCTAAGAAATGACACCGCTTATGTCTTGGAGATTCATTGTCGGGATTGTGGCTGCCAACCTTCATTGAATCTTTGCATGGTTACATCCCGTGGCAAGACGCTGCTGATTCGCGAAGTCACGGAGGCCGAGGCGATGGCGAAATTGGGTTCTAAGGCCCTTAGCTCAACCTCACTGGCTGTCACCGACAAAGAATTAACTTTCTTGGCGGCGGCATCTCCCAACTCCTAACTATTTAATTCAAGCTATACGCATGCGCAGTGTATATATGTAACCATTTACACGACCGCGTAGTTTATTCTTAGTACATAAAAAGAATCAGTGGCACAATGAATTCAGTTCAAAAGTGTCTCCTCTTGTGTTGTCCTTGTTTTTGTTTTTTGATTGCGCATTCGTACCGAAGTAATGGACTACCAACTTGCCCAAAATGCTGCTTTTATCCTTGAAACCCTCGATAACTTGTTTTCGCAAAATACTTTCTTTACAGACGTTCTTTTGTTCATCCGCATGTTCTTATTTTGCTACGTTTAAACCTCTAAGCATATACAGGTTCGCATATTCGCGTTCGAATTGTAAGGTTAATACACCGTCACTCCCGACCCGTGGGTATTGTTTAGTGCTATACCCTAAATGGCTCACCACATGTTTCCTATTCTCCTGAGCTTTATGTGATGGCGCCGTCTCCTTTAAGCATAGAAGAGAGTTTCATTCTGCAAGGCCGCGATGTATCGCAATTTTTCGTCTCATAGTTGTGTTGAATCAAGCTTGTTTTGAACACTTCCTTTAAAGGGGCCCTGCAACACATTTCTTAGTTATATTGGAATAGTCTCATTATTGACGTATGACTCTTCACGAGTCATATGCCGCAAAAATTTTTCGAATCCGTCAGGTGTAAGTGGTGTTACCAAATTATAGAGATCACGTTCCGCAGCTTTCTCCCTCAACTCAACGCCGCGAGCGCGCGGACAGCTAGGCAGCGAGTCGAGGGAGCGAGCGCAGAGGAGCGAGGCTCCGCCGAAGAGCGCCGGCGGAGTTTTTTTCTTTATTTTTTTTTCTTTCTGACGTCTGGGAGCAACCACGTGGTCTGTGCCGCCACTTCCGGTCGGCTTGCTTCGTTCTCGTCGAGCGGAGCCGATCGCACTGTGTATCGCGCGTGCTTGAAAACTGCGCGTCGGTTTGGTAATGTTGGGTGTGCACCTCGAATGCCGTAGTGTTTTCATCGGTCTGCCAACCATGGAAGCAAACCTGCGCGCTCGTTTGGAACTAATGACAGCTGAGATCGGTTTCGGCCCATACTCCGATACACCGCCTCGTAAGACGGCACTGGCAGACGACCCCGAAGCGCCGCCATTACCGGACGCCAGCATTGTTATCGGAGACACGCTGCGCCCCTGCCTCGGTCGGTCGTGAGAACGTGCGGACGATGCAGTTCTCACTGACGAGGCAACACTCGAACGGCTGCCACTTTCAACGGCAACCGGCGATGGTCAAAAGCACAGAAATATTCACGTTTTCGGCACCGCGCATGGCGAAGAAAACGGAACCACGCAACTACGAGCAGACGAGCTGTCGGTGAGACCGGAAGTGCTAATATTAATGTTTTTTCGGTGTTTTTAACACGATAACAGAATATAAACATACATATTATGTACTTATTGAACTCAAAATTAACAACGAAAGTAATAATGAGGGTGTTATCGTGATTATAACATCAGCCAATGGTGTAACTGCCGACAATCGCGTCATATTTTGGGGACTAATACCTCATTTGTCGAGAGAAGAGGGAGCAATTTTCAGCTGACTTTGAGAATTTATTGTGAATTCCAGGCCGTGCGCATCGCTATAATATTTGGCTCGCGTGTTCTCGGGAGCCTCGACTACCGATCGGCAGCGCTTTTTGAGCATGCTCGAAAAGTGTTGCAGGGCCCCTTTAAAGATCCTGGTTTCTAAGAAACGAGCGTTTTTCACGCTCATTCTTAATGTAGGCATGCCTAGAAGGCTGCTTCGCCACTTTGCGAACAATTGGATGCCATTGCACAGCTCGCATTCTATTCGAGCCCGTTTTATTTGACGATTCTCTTAGTGTTTAATGGAACTCTTCTCAGACGTGCAGCTTGCTTTGTTTTGGCAGAAGCTGGCCACTCGTTTCTCGTTGCGACAACGACGAGCACTCGTCTGTCGGTTTGAAAATGGCCCCGTCGCCTACTTATGCCATTTGTGTTGCATAGATTTCAACATCTTATAGAACATCTTGGCAGTTGGCAAGAAGTTGGCTCTTTTCATGGTCTACTACCACTTTTGGTCCCGCGAGTATTCTTAAGCGCATATTTTATGCACTCAGCTTTGAAGCCTATTCGAGCAGCAAGCATAAAAGCGGAAACCTTTTCACATGGCGCCAATTGTCAAGTCCTCTCACTTGAGAAGTATACAACGTGTGTGCAAGCATTTTCGCGTAGCGCAAAGCTAGTGAGTACATTAGTTTGGCTAAGGCTTGCGTGGTAAATTCTGCTCTGCTCACTACATTTTCGCTTATTCTCTTTCCATGCGATTAGGGCAGCTCACGATGCTGCATGCACTCGTGAATTGCACACGCGTAAGCATTTGTGAACTTCGTCCTCCTACGACTCCGATTAAATAATATTGCTATATTACATAGGCCGTATTCAAAGCGTTATTTTCCGCATTGCGGGTTTATGTAGAGAGTACCATTATGTGATGCTACTCACTAACCCATCCCTTGCCAACATATGGAATATGAAATGAGAGGAGTGACATTAGGAGATCTGAGGGCGGCAGAATGGGTGAAGAAACAAACAAGCGTTGCAGATACCATAGTTTTCATCAAGCGAAGGAAGTAGACCTGGGCTGGCCACATAATACGTTGGAAAGTCAAGTGGTGGACATAACGAGTCACAGAACGACTGCCAAGGGATGGGAAACGTGGTCGAGGAACGCAGAAGTTCGTAAGGATAAAATGCAATCCGCTCCCACAGAATAGGCTAAAGTGGCGATCTCTGGGGGAGGCCTTCGTCCTGCAGTGGACAAAAACAGGCTAAGGATAATGATAAGGCGGGATAATATTATGGTATTAAAAGTCAATTTGTGGCATTAAACATCTTGGGGACCACTACTCGTCAAAATCGGAACATTTAAATCTTTAATGACGTTGCCACTTCAAGGCGTTAAAACCCTATATGTAGAGTGACGTCACAGCACACGTGATGCAAGACGCCGCGGCATCACTTGGCAGCCTGTTTTTCTTGACCTGGGCATATATCATCCTCGACGAAAAAATTCGTTCCTAGGCAGAATTTTGTGGTATTTTAAGCGGTGACCTTGTAGCGCAGTTGTACGTGAAACAGCGTTAAGAAATTGTACGTGCTTGTTCTTGACCATAATCTGAAGAATATATATTTCGTCTGCAATTACAAACGGAACGCATTCGTACTGACAAGAATGCGTGGATGCATTAAAATTAGCGATCTATATACCTCATTTCTTTTTAGGAACTGTGCTTCGGTATAAACGACCTTGAAAAAACTACACTAAGAAGCCCAAGCTATGACGACGGCTCACCTAAAGAGCAAAACGAAAAAACAAACACACAAAAACATTTGTTTTCTGCGGGGTATGGACAGACATCAGTTCGGAGCTCGACATTTTGTACCATGCTGTACAGTTCACAGACAAAAAGGAAGCTGCCGCCATCCTTCAGTTCGTTGCGCCAACGAAGTGCCATCGAAAACTCGGTGACGCACAGGCTTGTCTCGGAAATCCATGTGTGCACTGAACTCGATCATCGCTCACCTGCAGCTCGCTTAAGCCTTCCGTGCCGGAGCTTTTCGTACACGTAGATCATCCTATCCGTTCACTCCCCGGAGCGAGACAGAGGCGCTGCGACGCTCTTCTTTTCGAATCGATCAGTTTAATTTAAAACATGCAGGGCTCCCTCCCTGATCTACTGCACCACCACGACCAAGACACTGTAGCTATTTCACTTACGATGCTTCTTCGTTTAACATGTGCGTTGTTTTCCGGCAGGTAGGAATGTGCACGCCTGAACCACCGAGCATTACTAGTTGCTTGTAACATTCCGAGTGAAACTGTCTAGCTATACATTGGCTGTTCATTGTCTATGGGCGGTGTAGAAAATGCGTGGAAGAAGCTTTTCTCTGCGAAATGTCGCATGATAAGCACGTTCTTTATGTCGGATTCCTATTACTTGCGGACGTGAACGGAGAAGTTAATGTTATTTATGATTTTTAAATCATGTGGCCATGGTCAGATTCAAAAGTAATCTTGATATTTATTGTTGAAAAACTAACAGTTCTGCCGACTAATATGGACTGTAGCCTATTTCCACCTAAATGAGCGATCTTTATAGTGGTTGTGAGTCTGATGAGAAGTTCCTTGCTGACTATGTGATCTTTTTACGAGCATCAAAAACTGCACTAGAGAATAATCTATGGCGAGTTGGAGCTAATTAATCGTTGACTCACCAGAGCACTAATTAGACGCGGACGGAGAACGCTCGTGTTATGACCCTCTTTCCCCTTTCATCGTTCAATTATCGCTGTAGCTCGTCAATGCCTCCAAAAGGTATGTCTGCGTTTTTGAACTGCCTCAGAAACGAGACCTCTAGTTGCGAGTCTCCCGTAGCCTTAGGCCTCAGGCAATGAGGGCTCACAGTACGTGTTTTTTCAGTCTATATGTCAATTGATAATAACTATATTGACGAAGAAATGCCGCTTATATAAAAATACATTTCAAGATTCCATGATGTTAGTCAATGTCACCGTACTTTTTTCATGTCTGTTAACATTTAAATATCGTGTCGAACATACAGCCATGAAGTGCAAGAGTAAAGATAAAGTAAGGCAGAGATAAGTATACAAAATAGGTAGGAAAGGTATTACACGTTAAAACATTGCATTTTTGACATTGTGCAGATATCCTGTATGTTTTCCTGCGTGCAGGTGAAGCCAGTGTTCTTATTTAAAATTACTCATGTGAGCTACCACTGACTATTAAATGCGAAGCATTTCTTGGCGAACCTCTCGCACTTTGAGCGTTTCTATCTACGTATCTATCTATCTATCTAGCCGCCTACGTCTAGGTGCTCTCATGATCGCCTCCTTAACTTGGTGTAGACCAAAATTTGCATGGGAGAGTAAGAGGTTTTGACGAATATGATTGCCATGAATAACGTTAAAATCCTGTCGCGTACGTCGTCAAACCCTTTCCACTAGACACGTGTGGCACATACCCGTTTACCACGGGCCACGGTGTACGGGTACGCGCCACAGGTGATTGACAGTTTATATCGACCCAGGGACGGCGAGAACAGACATTGGTAACTTAAATGCTAGAGCGTTAAGGAAAACCAGCATCGGCAGCGTTGACTCAACGAATTGAAAGAATGAAAATTAGGATCCCAGCAGGAATCGAACCCAAGTATTCTGCGTGGCAATCAGGTATTCTACCACTGAGCCACGCCAGGTCTATAAACTGGTTTTGAAAAACAGCCTACGCAGGCGTAATGTCGGTGCAACGTCAACTGTGGTTGTGCAGCTGGCTATCTATTTTTACAAGAAAGCAACAAACACTACATGATACTCCAACGATGTGTACTCTTACGATACAGGCGTCATACCAGATTAACGCCTGTAGTTCCAGTATTGGCTCCGCTTTTATAGCAGTCTAATAAACATTACGTTTTATTCCTACGATTCAGCAAGGTATATTGAAGCATTGCTCGACCCCGGAGGAATACATTAACGAAAGTTACATGATATCCACATCACCGCACCGTAAAGTGCACTTCGTCCATCAGAACGACGCAGTGTCCTCTTCATTTCTTACGAGGCTGGGCGATGGCCTCATGCTGACCGAGGATGATGACAGATTGATTGACAGCCGCTTTGTAGACTAGGCAACGTAGGTCAAATACGCCGAGGTAGTCTAGGAATAGGACAAACACCATCCGCTGATGTTAGTCTACGTAGCACTATCGAGGCCTACCAGCCTCGACGGCCTATACCTCACCAACGCGAAGGGTGACTTCAGGTTCCGACATGTCGCCGGCTCTGTCGACAGACAATATTTTTACGAAATGACCGAGGCATCCACGAATTCCAACAGCTCTACTATACCACATGCTTCACTAGACATGGACCCCTCGTCACCACGATCACGACCGCATCCTAATACAAGTCATTTCCAGCTGCTGGTGCTCACTGATCACGGTGATGATGCCCTTGTTAAAGAACTGTCGAGAACGTCTTGCAAACATGCACACGGGATCGTGAAACGTGCGTGCGTTCTCGGGACACGTATAAGCACTACATATCAGCTTTCCGCTTCTGGTGTTGGTAATACCGACCTTGCCATTGGCAGCGTTACCCAACCGTGAACAACTGGTTATATAACACATATGCGGCTCTTCAACATATATATGTGTGCGTATAAAATTTATACAAATCTTTAGCGTCATTTTGTAACGTGTCGCTCAGTAAAAAGCGTTACGCCAGTCACCTACCCGCCGCATGCTTCGCAAACATCGACTCCCACGGTACGTGGGATCTGCCGAATTTTTATTTGATAGAAAAGTTTTCTTTCTCTTAAGAAAGCTTAAGCATAGGAAATTTAGGTTTTTTATGGAAAATGTTTTTAGGAAATTTAGGAAATTTTTGACAAAAGTATACATAGCGGCACAGTCAACTGAAGAGCATTCATATTCCCCGTGTTTTTTACCGTGCGTTAATTTTCTTTCCTGTAAAGTGTAGCTGTTTATTCTTCTTGGCTTTTTTACATTGCCCTTTAATCTTTTCGCAAAGCAGAAAACGCTTTGCTGAAAATATTTTTCAACCCTAGTGACAATAGATGTCTTTGCACATATATGCAGACTGTGTCGTAAACATGCGTATTGACAGGAATGGCACGGGCGTCTGCTTTACTTACTGTTATCTCACGCTTATTTCTCATAGGCTGACTTCGAACTATAGTGTTTTGGTAGTATCACTGATAAAGTGGCATTATTGTAGAGCAGATTGTCTGCATTGGTATTGCGATCTTCTAACCTGGAATGCTTCAGTATTAGCAATATCCTGCTTGCATATTTTTATTTGATGTCGTGTTCCCAACTCGTCGCGCTTCATTTCCCTTCGCATATTTTGTATGATTACGTAAATAACTAAATTTTTAAGGTCTATATTCAATGCTCAGATAGGTTCTAACAGAGGTGTTCAAGTTTTTCTATAATCTCGCAGGCAATTTGCTCTGAGTAAGTAGACAAAATTATTAACAACCATAAAGTGAAAAGTTTCATTGCTTGAGGCACTAACATGGGCTCAATATTAGTGAGCACTAACAGACAATAATGTCAAGGAAAGTATGGGGGATGTTATTAGTAGTAAATGTAGGTAAATGTGAAGAGAGAAAAGTGGACGAAAAGATAACCTGCCGCGGGCAGGGACCGAACCTGCCACCTTCGAATAACGCGTCCGATGCTCTACTAACTGAGCTACCGCGGCGGCCATCCCCCCGTCCACTTTATGGGGTATATTCTATCAGTACACTATCAAAACTCCATGTCTCCTTTTGTGCGCAATCATTCAAATAATTAACCATACTCACTAATTACACGTACGTGTTGCCTCATAAATGCAACAGTTGCTCGCGCTCCGAGGGGAATTATGGCTGTAATGAAATGTTAGTTGTCGTGGACTTCTCTGGCTTTCGCTATCACTGGTTTTACTTTTTTCGCCTGGACGACGCTAACTCTAAGTAACTTCGAGCACGCGGACAGTAAACGCGCTTCCCCTTGACGCGGTTTAGACGCCCTTCAAGCAACTGCCCCGTCTCGTCTGAGTGAACTCTGGGTCGTTACACGGCGCTTTCATCTCGATGCATTGATTCATATTTATTGACGTGTGGTGCGGACGCGAGACGCTGTTATTGTTACTGGCTGCGTTCATTGTCTGCATGTCGCATCATACATGTACAGCACATCCGGAGCCGTGAATTGCGCTGGCCTGCCTTGCGCCATCTCTCTGCTCAGTGACGTAAAGTGTAACGACGTCTACACTTGTCTCCGAAGTGCTCAAGCACTCTACAACTGCGAAGACAACGCGTAGAAATGAAGTAGTGGCATTTACTGCAATATACTGTAATGGATGCGCTTTCGCATGACTGAGTATAAAAAGCGGAAAGTTGAGCTGGTTGGAATTTTTAATATGTCAATTTTCATCGCTAGAAAAACCTGCGTTCTTATTTTACATCGTGAAGCACCGCATTTGCTGTGGGCGCTTCATTGCAGTATCTCGTTTTGGAGGACTAAAAGTGATCTCGGCAATGCCTAAGGTCAATATCAGGAATTGTACATTTGAGAAAAAATCAGACTTCGAGAAAATTGAATTCCCAAAGCACTTCTCCGTGATCGCGTGATGGGCCTTTCGTTGGGTCGTTTTACAGGATGACGGACGTTGGAAATAACATGAAAGACGCCGCGCCGGTTCCGCCCGGAAACAGCGTTACGGGGACGGCGCTGTTCCCTATACAAAAGAAAGAAAGAAAGAAAGAAAGAAAGAAAGAAAGAAAGAAAGAAAGAAAGAAAGAAAGAAAGAAAGAAAGCAGTGATACCCGTGTCACGTGGGCGCGCAAGAAGTCTTTTAGGTAAGCAGTATTTTACTATGTTGAAATACTTTTTATGAAGACGCGTTTCCTCGCAGTCACACGGCACCGGCGATCTCTTTTTAAGGGTTCCTTCCAAATGCGCTACCGAAAGAGTGGCGCTCGCTTCCAAAACAGAACCATCAAAAAAAGAAAATTATGTATCTCGATAGAAGATGTCAAAATTTATTGTATGGCACGCTTGTTGACATGAAATTAACAACACCAGTTGAAAAAAAAAACGGTTCAAGCAGTAGTATCTTAACAAGCGTTTCCGCAACTGGCGGCCTTTATATATTATTCTGGCTACAGTGGGCGTCTGTTTTCCTTGTTAGCGCTCTTGTCTGCCTCGCCATGGATGATCGCACGGAGGAAAAAAAATGCCCCCACCTCCCCGAAGGGAATCGTGAGGAAATGCGAATGCATTTCTTGCGCCGAGAGCACACGGCGTAGTAATTTTAATGGCGTAAAGCTGGACACATCGACGCGCTCAAGTGTCACACTTTTGGGCGCCTCTTTCAACGAACGCTTCCTACCTGCGTTCGTAATCACCTCAGGGATATTGCCACCGCCGTCAATGCAGCACAAACGCTAGAAACGCGTTTCAAACGCACTGCATTGAGGCGGTGGCGCAGGGAGGAGAGAGAGCGAACGGCGAGAGAAGGACCGGCGAAGCACTGCACCTACCCTCTCCTACAATCTCTCCACACACGCGGGAGCTCGGCCGAGCTCCCGCGTGTGTGGAGAGATTGTAGGACAGGGTAGGTGCAGTCCTTCTCTCCTCTCCACTCACTCTCTGCTACTCCGCCCGCATCACCTGCTCCGGTTGCTAGGGGCGAGGATAAGCGCGCGCGCCCGCATCTGTTGCTATAGGAGAGGGAGTGAGAGCGGAGAGGCGCGCGGACACCGGCGCCTGACATAGCCCGACTAAGAAATGCATTCGCATTTAAAAGTGAGAATTGTAAGTCTTGTAGCATACCATCTCTCTCTGGAAAACGAGGCAGACGCGGCGACACGCGTGCAGGTTATCCTCCCATAGCCTAAGTAATGTCCAGGTGTCCCTCCCAGACCACTGTACCCGGGGCTTCTTTTTAGGGGCGAAGCTCCTTAATGCGGCACCCGTTCGTCCCTCGTAGTCGTAGTCGTAGTCCGTAACCAGTCTTACGCTTTGACCTCCAAGGTGGTGCCGGTGGGAGATTTTTCCTGTGCGTTGTTGAACAATAAAAAATTCGCAGCGGTAGCTAAAAGCCGACTTCTTCTGTCCCTCATTCCCATTAGCAGCCATTCTTTACCTCCAAGGTAGTGTCTGGTGAGATTTCTCCTGTGCGTGATTAAACAATAAAAATTTTGTTCAAAACGCCGTTGATTGATGAAATAAACCAACGAAAGACGCCAGATGTTTTGTAAAAGCAAAACGAAAGAACGCCAGATGTTTCTAAAGCAAAAGGAAAAGACGCCAGCTGCTTAACGAAAGACGCCAGATGTTTTCTAAAGCAATGGTTTTCTAAACAATGAAAATTCACAGCGTACATGTAAAATTAAAGTGAGCTGCAAGTCGTCATAACTCATCGAACCTTTAGTTAAACGCGCCCTATCTCACGTCGGTGATGATGTACTGGGCAGAATTCACAGAAGATTCACGGTTTACCGATGAACCTCCGCAGCTTCGCCCACTCATCATCATTCACTCCGTGGATATGCTGTGATTTTCTTTCGAAACTGGTGAAACGCGCTTTTCTGCTGCCGTATAAATAAATAAGAGAAATTATTAACACTCTAAAAGAGATATCAGATAAAAAGTACAAAATATAAATGCCTTGGCTCAACGCTAGCTGGTCATCTTTTGCGGTAGAGAAAGCATTCAATACTGCCTGCAGAACTTTACATCTGGAAATCGGAGCGACTATGGTGGCTTTGTGTTGTAGGATGCACGCCGTCTTCATGGTATTCTTTGGCTCCATTGGCGCTTGTCCCGGTAATCGATTCGCGTTGGTCCCCTAGTAAAGTACATATAATATTCCAAATGGCCACATTCAAAGCATTTCTGTGCTGACTCAATGAAAAACTTTTGTTCGTCATGTAAGACGTTCGCCCGTGCAAAGAATACAAAACAAGCCAGGCTTTCACCTTCTTTGTTACAAGAGCGTAACACTGGCTGAATTTTATTCTTCTTTCATTTATTCTTGCTGAGGTCACCTTACGAATTTTATTGTTTTAATCTTAATGTTTTCTTTCAAATGCTCTCATTGTTCTATCACTGGTTTCCTATTTTTGTTTAGCAATTTTTCAAATGCTTTCTTCAGATGCATGGCGAAAATCCCATCGTGTAGTAGTCTATCATCTAATTACAAATTTTCCAATTCCTCGCTTTCTGCAAATATAGAAGGTCAAAAAAATTAAAGTGTTGTTCCTCAATATCCATGACACGAACTTGACTACTCAAGTCATGCGCGGCGAAGTCCTTGAAAATGCGTTTATTGTGCACGTGGATTTGATTCCATACATTTCCGTGCATCGTGAAAGTAGCAGACATGAGTAGTGTATCCCAGACACTGTGTGCCGCTCTGTCGGTACGAGTTGTAACTCGTTTCATCACGTGGTAATAACACGCTAATGAAATTCCGACATGACATTTTATCTATCGGTTCTAAAATGTTCTTTGGCATAAAAATTTTTTTCCCATTCATTTGAACCGGGTGACACAAAAATGCTTAGATTCCGGCATTCGACATGAAGAGATTATTATCACAAAATAGCAAGACGGCCAGCGGTATCACGTATGATAGTTTCAGTTGTGGCATCCGAATTCCGGCGTATTAGTAAATGATTTTCTGCAGACATACGTCATAAGTTCTGGTGAACCATCGCACAATGCTGTCCGTCTGATCCTGTTTCACTCGACTATGTGTACCGCGTAGTGATGCAGAACTATAGATGGTACTATCGATGCTATCGATAGCTGAGGCACTATCGAGCGATCAATGGTAAAAAGTCTATCGATAGCCTATCGACAGTAAAAAATTCGATGGTACTGTCGATAGTATAATATGAACTGCACGAACTGATTGCAGAAGAAGCTTGGTTCCCCGCGCACGTGGTACATGATGTAGCCGGAGGAGCAGGCTGAAGGGCAAGAAAGAGAAATCACACCATCTCCCGGTAAAGGGGACCATGAGGCGATGCGAAGCAGCGTTCGGCATGTCGAGCCCGCGTTTCGGAGGGGGGAGAGAGGGGGAATGGAGAGGGAAAGTGGAGGGGGAGGGGAAAGGGGAAATGAGAGGGGAGTGGAGAGGAAGAGTGGATAGGGTGAAGGGGGAGAAGAGGTGTGGGGAGGGGGTATGAGCATGCGCAGTAAGGGTGGTCACGCCGCACACCACCACAACCACCACCGGATTGAACTCCGCCATAAGACGCTTCGCATCTAAAAGTTCACATGCTTGTGTTCTTCACCACAGTGCTTTGCTGACACATGACCATAGAGTCAAACTGTTCAACTGTAGCGGAAAGGAAGGCGTTACATGTGGTGGAACTGCGCGGCTTCAAATTTATATTGCATTTTATGATTTCAAAACTTAAAAAAAATATCAATAACTAAGTTTTTAATTGTAATGTGTAACTCGTTGTTTTTGGATGTGAATTTATTGATGGACATATTTATCCAGTTTCACTTCGGAAATAACTTATTTATTTCGCCAAAAGTTGCTCATAAATTAAGCGAAGCTGATAGTAGGCTATCGCAAATATTTTGGCAATATCACCGGCCAGCAACAGGATCGTTATTCCCACCACTATCGACAGTATTGTCACGTGGTTGTGACGGTGAAGAATGCAGCAGCAAGACTGGGAAATACGGAGCTCTTTATTTCGGCAAACTTTTGCCTAGAAAATCAAAACCCAAAATACAAGCGATATACGCTGCGCACTGATAGCGGCACGAATAGTCGTCGACCGTCGAGTAATCTGATCATCGGTGGAACGCGTCGTATTTTATACATCAGTCATCGAACCTTCCAGCGTTAGCGCTGGTGCGCCCGTAAGCTCTCCAATAAACTTGACTATTCGCGTCCGGCGCGTAATCTTAACAGAATAATCTCAAACAATCGTGAAGCTTCTCAAATATTACGGCGCGGCCAAACGGTGATAAGAGTCTTTGTGGGTGAAACCCGAATACATGATAACAGAGCAATAAACACGCGTGGCAGTAATATCGCTAGTAATATTAACGATGGTACTACCGTTTGCACTATCGATAGTGTAGATTGTAGCACTCTCGATAGTTTCCTTAAACTATCGATAGTTTCATGAAAACTATCGATGCTATCGATAGTCAATTTACCGATAGTTCTGCATCACTAGTACCGCGACTAAAATAGCCGGAACGGCGCTGATGGAACGAAGTAGTGCAAGAACGACACTATGTGAGCTTCAAAGGGGCCCTGCAACACCTTTTTTAGTTATATTGGAATAGTCTCATTATTGACGTATGACTCTTCACGAGTCATATGCCGCAAAAATTTTTCGAATCCGTCAAGTCTAAGTGGTGTTACCAAATTATAGAGATCACGTTCCGCGGCTTTCTCCCTCAACTCAACGCCGCGAGCGCGCGGAAAGCTAGGCAGCGAGTCGAGGGAGGCAGCGCAAAGGAGCGAGGCTCCGCCCAAGAGAGTTTTTAGGGGCGAAGCTCCTTAAGGCGGCACCCGTTCGTCCCTCGTCGTGCTCGTAGTAGTGAGTAACAAGTCTTACCCTTTGACCTCCAAGGTGGTGCCGGTGGGAGATTTCTCCTGTGCGTTGTTGAACAATAAAAAATTCGCAGCGTGCGCGTTAACTAAAAGCCGAATTCTTCTGTCTCTGTAGAAGTGTAAGTGTTAGCTAAAAGCCGACTTCTTCTGTCTCTCATTCCCATTAGCAGCCATTGTTTACCTCCAAGGTAGTGCCTGGTGAGATTTCTCCTGTGCGTGATTAAACAATAAAAATTTTGTTCAAAACGCCGTTGATTGATGAAATAAACCAACGAAAGACGCCAGATGTTTTGTAAAAACAAAACGAAAGAACGCCAGATGTTTCTAAAGCAAAACGAAAAAGACGCCAGCTGCTTAACGAAAGACGCAAGGTGTTTTCTAAAGCAATGGTTTTCTAAACAATGAAAATTCACAGCGTACATGTAAAATTAAAGTGAGCTGCAAGTCGTCATAACTCATCGAACCTTTAGTATAAACGCGCCCGATCTCACGTCGGTGATGATGTACTGGGCAGAATTCACGGAAGATTCACGGTTTACCGATGAACCTCCGCAGCTTCGCCCACTCATCATCATTCACTCCGTGGATATGCTGTGATTTTTTCTTCATTTTTTTCTCTCTGACGTCTGGGCGCAACCACGTGGTCTGTGCCGCCACTTCCGGTCGGCTTGCGTCGTTCTCGTCGAGCGGAGCCGATATCGCGCGTGCTTGAAAACTGCGCGTCGGTTTGGTAATGTTGGGTGTGCACCTCGAACGCCGTAGTGTTTTCAAGGTATATGTAAACTGGTAGCGTAACTTCCGTAGAAGCCCACGTGTCAAGCCGGTGGCTAGTTGTTGCAACAGTCGCCATCTATGTGAGGAGGGGACAAACAGAATTTAAAAAAAAGAAAAAGATGACGTCACAACCGGAAGCGGAAAAGACGTCACGTTTTAACGCGATGGGCGCGAAATTATGAAATTTTTTGACAGCGCGCCGCTTCTTACTTTTTTTTATAGCTGCATGTTCTTTTTCTTATCACTATGACGGCTCCATAATGGAAGCCTGCAAGATCACGGGAAGACAAAAAAGACAGATTTGATAAATAAGGTGTATTTTATTGGCGAAACATTGCAGTTGAACAGGATATTACCCCAAAATATATAACACAGAAATCAGAAGTAGCATAACAATTCAACGTGCACACTGTGATGGTGTAGTGTGGGCCCAGGATCCGAAATAATTCACCAGCAGTCAGGTGATTCTGTACACACAACACAGACTTTAACACAACCGATAACTCTGCCGATTCACACACAACACACTACAGCATTCCTTATTTACATCCTAAACGTCCTACGCGCCTCGCACACAAACTGTCCTACTCGCAGTTATGAACTGTTGCCGCTGCGGCGAGGTCGGTCGTCACCGGTACTCCTTGGGCAGTCAACAGTCACGCTGCCTTGACCGTGGCGAGGTGGTAGTAGTGGTGATGATGGCACTGCAGGCCGGTAGATCACCAGGCCACTGCAGCCCAGGTTAGCTGCCCGTCGCCAAAATGAGCCGCGGCCACCTCGTGACACCACTCGGGCCCCAGGACCTCAGGCCAGGAACAGACTAGGCTGCCGGTCTCTGTGTCAGCACCGGGCACAGAGAGGGAATCAGGCTCACCAGGTCCACATGGCTGCCGGACGCCTGGTTAAGCGATGTCGCGACCCGAACCGCCGACCAGCGGCTGCCGTTCCAACCGTGTCACGCTCCAACTCCTCGAGCCGCACGCCCCGCTCGCGCTTCCTTTTCGTCGTCTTCCCCTCCAAGGCGTACCGCAGAGCAGAACTGTCGTTCCCTCTTCGCCCCGTCACGGGCCACACAATCCACATCATCACACACACAAACCTTGCACACGTGTTGCTCTTGCATCCGTAGACAGCGCAGCGTTTCTTCGCGTAGCGTGGCGGACTCATCGTCCCGAAGGGCGACAGCACGCCGGCCGTGCGCTGGCAAAACACAGTCACTGAAACGGTTCCCGATGGCTGCGATGGGCTATATTACCTTCTGCCAAGTACCACGACTAGAAAACAACGGTTATGCGAGGAAATATCTACGGACGACAGGCACAAACCTACTGCGCAAAAACGAGCGACGCCATTTGCATCTCAAAATGCGCAAAACCGTTGGCCCATGTTGCCAGACTGCCTGCATGTGCCCGCTGTTTCTGAAAATAAACGAAAAAAATTGGCCACTCAACCACATACCCAAGACTAAAGTTTGATTAAAGTAATCTACTAATTTAATTCGTGACAAATAAATTTAAAACTAATGAAAATAAACGCTTAATTAATTTTTTGTTTTCATTATTTGTCCCCCCCTCACCTAGTAGCGCTTTAATCGTCACGCGGATGTTGATGTTTGTCGCAATAGGTTTCCGACCACTTTTCGTTCCGACTTTCGCGACCTATTTAGATTGACCTTGGTGTTTTCATCGCTCTGCCAACCATGGAAGCAAACCTGCGCGCTCGTTTGGAACGAATGACAGCTGAGATCGGTTTCGGCCCATACTCCGATACACCGCCTCGTAAGCCGGCACTGGCAGACGACCCCGAAGCGCCGCCATTACCGGACGCCAGCATTGTTATCGGAGACACGCTGCGCCCGTGCCTCGGTCGGTCGTGAGAACGTGCCGACGATGCAGTTCTCAGCTGACGAGGCAACACGCGAACGGCTGCCACTCTCAACGGTAACCGGCGATGGTCAAAAGCACAGAAATAATCAGGTTTCGGCACTGCGCATGGCGAAGAAAACGGAACCACGCAACTACGAGCAGACGAGCTGTCGGTGAGACCGGAAGTGCTAATATTAATGTTTGTTTGGTGTTTTTAACGCGATAACAGAATATAAACATACATATTATCTACTTATTGAACTCAAAATTAACAACGAAAGTAATATTGAGGGTGTTATCGTGATTATAACATCAGCCAATGGCGGAACAGCCGACATCGCGTCATATTTTGCGGACTAATACATCATTTGTCGAGAGAAGAGGGAGCGATTTTCGGCTGACTTTGAGAATTTATTGTAAATTCCAGGCCGTGCGCATCGCTGTAATATTTGGCTCGCGTGTTCTCGGGAGCCTCGACTACCGAGCGGCAGCGCTTTTTGAGCTTGCTCGAAAAGTGTTGCAGGGCCCCTTGAAGGAAGCTACGCGGTGAAACATGAGCGCAGGTGAAGGAAGAATATTTCTGCATAAAGTTAGAAAGAAAGATAATGCATAATTTGAAGCTTCAGTGGGCGTGGTATTTTTGCGAGGCACCCTTCAGCTGGCAAACATGTTAAAAGAAGTACGTTGTAGTTGGCGCAAAGCATTGGGCTTTCTGCTCTACTACGCTCATCACCATCAGCTTTATTCATCCATCATATACAGCAGCCGGTGGAAACGACCTGGCCACACCCCGTTCTGACGGCTGTATTCGTTGTAAGGCAACCACATTCAGGCAAGGGAAGATCGCGCGTTCGGGCCTGTGTAATGAGCTGGGCAAGACGCTGTGGCCTCTCCCCTTTAGAACCATGTGTGCGGGCACGCGCTAGCGCAGTCGGGCCTGTGTAAGGGGCTGGGTAAGACGCTGTGGCCTCTCCGTCTTACACTCTCTCAGAAATCATGTGATGGCGTCAGGACACGAGATTCTGCAGACGCGCGACGAACCAACGCGTTGTATCCTACTCAGAACGCGCTGGCACGCGCAAGCGCGTTCGGGCCTGTGTAAGGGTCTGGGTAAGACGCTGTAGCCTCTCCCCCTTACACTCTCTGAGCAGTCACGGATCTTTAAGTCGACCCATGCGCTGCTTCGCATCCCCACATGGTTCCCTTTAGTGGGAGATGGTTTACTTTTAGGGGCGAAGCTCCTTAAGGCGGCACCCGTTCGTCCCTCGTAGCCGTAGTCGTAGTAGTCGTAGTGCGTAACCAGTCTTACGCTTTGACTTCCAATGTGGTGCCGGTGGGAGATTTTTCCTGTGCGTTGTTGAACAATACAAAATTCGCAGCGTGCGCGTTAACTAAAAGCCGAATTCTTCTGTCTCTCATTCCCCATTAGCAGCCACTGGTATGTTCCAGTAGGAAACGTTAGTAGAAGTAGAAGTGTAAGTGTTAGCTAAAAGCCGACTTCTTCTGTCTCTCATTCCCATTAGCAGCCATTGTTTACCTCCAAGGTAGTGCCTGGTGAGATTTCTCCTGTGCGTGATTAAACAATAAAAATTTTGTTCAAAACCCCGTTGATTGATGAAACAAACCAACGAAAGACGCCAGATGTTTCTAAAGCAAAACGAAAAGACGCCAGCTGCTTAACGAAAGACGCCAGATGTTTTCTAAAGCAATGGTTTTCTAAACAATAAAAATTCACAGCGTACATGTATGATTAAAGTGAGCTGCAAGTAGTCATAACTCATCGAACCTTTAGTGTAAACGCGCCCGATCTCACGTCGGTGATGATGTACTGGGGCAGAATTCACGGAAGATTCACGGTTTACCGATGAACCTGTGTCTTCGTTCTGTCTCCATTTGTTCCAGCTGCACATAATTTTATGTTAAAGAGAAAGGGTGTGCCAACACGGACACAAGAGAAAAGTCGAGACATCAAAATCGCCACAGATTTTGTATTCGGTATATTAAACCAGCTGTGGTTCTGAAGCAAAATGTCCCTGTGTCAGCAAAGGGCCCCGTGCCAAGGGCGACAAGCGGATACCGTTTCTAGTGATAGTAATATACCTGTAGCCGTTTGTTATGACAGCAAGAAAGAGTTTCAAATAAGATTTGACGTTTCTTGAGGAAACTAGCCTTCTTTCCTGTTACTACGGGATACATTTTGCGATGCAACGCGTACTTTCATTTATTACTTGCCAGTGAAGCTGAGCCACAGGTGTGGCTGAAAAGGAAGACCAATGTGTGAAATTGTGTTCTAGTTGGCTTCGTCAGCGCTGCATGATGAGTTCACGTAGCGTAAGATAGCAACTGACCCATAGTAGAGTAGAGCTAAAGCTATCTTCTTGTTCTTCAGTTGATGTGTCTGTCCTCCCCATCCCCGTTCAGACAAGGGTCGGTTTCTTCGTATACCTCCCATAGGACGCGAAATTCAAACGCTCCGCCGACGCAAGCGCCGACAGCGCCGAGAGCGCTATTGAGTTACGCCCCTTGCAGAAGGCCGCCAAGCTCAAAGGGCGATGACGTAGCGATTACGTTGCTTACGTCTTCAGGGCAACAGTAACAACAGCCGCTCGCCTCCACCCCCTCTTCCTCCCTCTCCGCGCGCCGTTTTCTTTCTATTTTTTAGGAGCTTGCTCGCCAAGCTTCTTATGCTCGCGCCTTGTCCTCACCTACGTGACCGTCGGCGCGGCGGCACAAACCACGCTCGGCGCAGCTGCGCTCTCTCTCGTGATTTCAAGAATGCTCACTAGATGGCGCCGCCGCTCAAGGCGGCACACACCACGCTCGGCGCAAGCGTGACTGCTCGAGGGCCGCACCTCTCGTTTCGCTGGCTTCCTTTCTCTTCGTCGGGAGCTCACTAAGTGAACACTCATTGTTGCCGCTCCGCAGCATGAACGGCAGCGGCGCGACGGGCTCGCAACGCAGCAGCAGCTTGGGAAGATCTCGCTGTGCCAATAACCAGCCAACACATGATGTCACGTTACGCTCTCCGATGCGTATCGTACGACTGCAAACATCCCACCACAATCAGGGGCACCTGTATCGATGTTGCCTTCTCGAACTTTCCATTGCGTCCCATCATCGATGATCCCTTGGCAACATACTTTACTGATCATAAAGCAATCATCTTTAAAGGGAAACGAGTCCCCAAGCTCATCGAGGGACGCCCTTCTTGTACTTTGTAAAAGAACATCTCTTGTGTATATGTAATGCATATAGTTCATCCATCATAAAGCAATCATCTTTAAAGGGAAACCAGTCCCCGAACTCATCGAGGGACGCCCTTCTTGAACTTGGTAAAACAACATCTCTTGTGTATATGTAATGTTTCTAGTTAATCGAAATGTATATATACTTCATCAAAATGTATATAGAGCATCCAGCCTTACATTAATAAACATTGTTTATGTAATGCATATATAACAACGTTGTCACGTTTATATACAATGGTAGAGGAATGTGTTTGAACTTGGTAAAACAACATCTTTTGTGTATATATAATTTTTATAGTTCATCCAAATCTATATATACTTCATCAAAATGTATATAGTGCATCCAACCGTAAATTAATAAGTATTTTGGATGTAATGTATTTATAACAACGTTTTCACGTCTATATATGATGGTAGAGGAATGTGCACGGGGCATTCGCGGGTTACCCGATCATCTCCGAGCAAGCTCCTCTAACATCATTCACTTCGTGGATATGGCGGTGAATTTTTTTTTGTTCGCTTGCTTTTCCTCCTCTCCTATGCCCCGCGCCGGGATTTTTTTTTTTGTTCGCGTGCGCTCGCGCGCGTGCTGTGCTTGGCCGCGCATTCGCGTTTGCCCGCAGCCAGCATGTGCTAGAGCATAAAGGATGAATCCACCTACAACATTTCTGTTACCTCTTTTTATTGTTATGTTTCCGAAACTCAAGATTTGCATGTAATGGGGCACGATACAAGTTCAGGAGAAGAACAAAGGGAAGAATTCACAGTGTGTGCATGACTAAACACAAAAGTTCATTGTAAAATTTAGAAATTAAAAAATCGAACACATTGGAAAGTGTAGGCCCTTTGACGTACACACATATAAGAAACACGATTTTCATTTGGTGCAATACCGAGCAAAGTGCAGTGGAGCCTCTGATGAGAGGTAATCATGTAGTTTAAAGAAATGTCAGTGCATGACAAAAACATAACGAAGCGCAAAATATGTAAATATGAAATAATATTGCAATGATTTACTTATTAACCGTTGAAATCATACGAAACACGAAACAACCACTTACATATTTGCTCAGATTTTGCACAATTATACATGAAATGCTGGACACCTTCACCAGATAAACAAAATGAAAAAGATAAGATTTAGCACAGTAAGTAGTACATTGTGCTAAAAAGAGAAATACACAATATATGGTACTTGAACACTACTTGAAAGTTAGTTGGTGGCAACGGGATGCAGGCCATGGTCAGTTTATGCAGCAGCACATGACATTCGAAGAAAAGCGTATTACTCAACGACCAGGTGAAATAAGCCTATACGCAGCTTTTCTTTCACCGCGAATACAATGCCTAGCTGAATATAGCGCCACTGAAGGGAGGACGTCATGTTGGCTACACTGAGCACTTCATTGTGATAAACACAAACAGTAAAATTCTGCATATAGGACATGTCTCATGCCTACACATGAATCCTTAGAGCGGTTTTTCCATAGGCAATAACAGAGACAATATATAAACACACAAACTACTTCTTCAGCCGTAAGTACATAGCATATTCACGCATCGAGAAGAAGCACTGGGGGCAGGGTAGAAAGCTGGTCCACTTGAGTTGCGGATCGAGACTTCGCAGAGCGCTGATTCTACAGCTGTTAACCCCTCCTTAGGCAAACGCATCAGTTCTTGCCTTCTCGAATACTCCGAAAACGTTTCCGTCCTGAAATAAAGCAATTGAAAACTAATAATTCCAACGATACAAATTACGCAGTCGCATGAGGCAAACGTAGTTTCGTCGTCTCGGCTCAGTGCAAGCTGCGATACATTAGGCAGTTTTAGAATAGCGTACGCTATTTTAGCGTTTGCGGCTCGCTATTTCCGTCACTACCGGAGCCCGCAAGCGGTTAGCGTACGACGCATGACAGTTGCGCGAAAAGCCAACGCAAAGCTTTTCGTACGCTATTCTAAAACTGCCTATTGAGTCTCCGGAACGCGTATTTAAACGATGGCGAGTGATAAACAGGCAAAAAAAGCAAGACTCACTTCAATCACGCAGTTCTGTCATAGACGCAAAAGTTAAACTATGAGTCTCAAGTGCTTTAATTTCATTCCTTCTAGGAACAGCGATATTAACTGCAACATCGTGCTTTTCACGATTCAGCCGTAATTAAAAAAACAATAACTGTGTTGTCCAACTGCAATTCGTAAATGTGTGGCTGCGAACGCAAGCCGCATGCTCACCTTTAGTTTTTCGGAACCTCGAAGAATCTTGCGGAACTCGGCCGGTCTTGAAGTATCCGTGCACCGTTGCATGATGTACGAATGGTGCGTGCCGTTAACCACCACGGCGGCAAGAGCGCACAACACGCAAACACCACGAAAACTCCACACGCCGGCCAAAGCTCGTTTCATGTAACGGAACATCACGAAACTTCATATCAAGGCCGGCGACTAGGACGGGCTCCTGTATGGCGGCGACGGAGCACGGCTGACATAACGACCACTCCGACAAGTCTCAAGAGCGAACAATGACCCGCTAACCACAACGGGAGACTTGCAGGTGTCCGCCAAGCATAGCCTCCCTGCACGGCCAGCCTGGTGCCCGCTCTCAGCACTCGCTTCATGCTACAACGGAACTTTCGAGGAATTCAAAACTAGCGTCGCGGCTAGTCGCGGCCGTCGCGGCGCGCGCGCGGCCTCCGCGGCCGGCGCGGGGTGCACGGCTTCGCCGGCACGGCGGCAGGCTGCCATTGGCTGCTTTAATTTTGAATCTTCATGAACACTAGCGCCAATTTCACCTTCAGTTACGGCCCCTTTTAAAAGGCCGCCGAACTAGCAAATTATTCAAGATGGTGTCGGTGACGTCATCATGACGTAATTCTTTGGGACGCCGGAGCGGCAGTGTTTCCGGGTATTGGTTCAGAAGCTTTCTGCTCATCACGCGGTTTTGCACTGCTTCCAGGATCGGAGGCATTACAAGCTTTGTGCTCGTCACCTGGTTTTGCACTGCAACATAAAGAGATGATGCCATATGATGACGTCACGCCATGACGTCACAGATTTTGGCATATGACGTCATTACGGGATCACGATTTTTTACATCACTCATGTTGACGCCGCCGACACGGGACGCTGACGGTAAATTTTTGCGTTTGATGAGGCATCTAAGGCTTTCGGCTTTAAAATTATACCTACCTATCGAGTTCACGTTACGAAAAACTATAGATTTCGCGTTCTACAAGAGATCTCGCTCAAGTAATTTTCCTATATGTTATGCCATTTTTTTCCCATTAATTTACCGAAAATTATGGAGCCGGCGAGAACGCATAAGAAACACCCCCACTTGGGCGTAAAGCGCGAACGGCGAATTGGCGCCGAATGGCCTTGAATTAGCGAGCTTCATCGGAGCGCGCAATTTTTCCCTCTCCGCTGGCGGAATCGAACGACAGAGGTCGCGTCAACGCTGTGCCCGATTGAGCGACTTTATTAGGACGCCCGTGCGAACGCAGTTTCGCCTCCTCAAGAATTCTTGCTCCGTGCTACACCCAAAAGCTACCAAGGGATGGTTCTTGTCACCTACCTACACCTGCCCATGTGAAAAGTTCGCGAGGGCGTCCCTAACATGAAGCCTCCCTTGTCGGCTGGACGTAGGGCGCAGCATGTCCGGGTGATGCAGGCCAGAAAGAGAGTTACGTCAAACAATGACGGGCGAACGATATGCGGAGACGCGGAGAACGAATGAAGTGATCGCGCGAGCAGGCCGAGCCAAAAAGCTGCAAAGAGACGACTAGTGGTATGAAATGACGAAACCAACGACTCCCACACGCAGCACCATCCGGTACGTAAGAGCGCTACCGACTGCCGAGTAAATTGCTTCATGCATGTGCGAGGCGCACAGACTCGTCAAACTAATCCTATAAGGCCGTCAGTAGGGCTCGAAAACGTTTTAGTTCCATAGCGTTACAGTGCACGCTCGAAGTTGAACCCGTCTCTGCAAATTTGGAAGGAATTCACGCTTTTTTTTACTCAGGTATTTCAGGCAAAATATGTTATTGCAGGTTTGCCGGCCAATGTAGTTCGTTAATTCGGCTTGATGATAACAGTGAGCCCTATGAGTTTTTGCTAGGGATTGGAAATTTCTCCTCTAGATTGAGAACTTAGTTTTATCTGGTTTCGCGAGATCGAGTTTTAACTGCATAAGAGACGCCATTGTGGAGGGCTCCGGCAATTTCGACCCCCTGGGGTTTTTTAACGCGCACTTAAATTTAAGTACACGGGTGTGAAGCATTTTCCCCGGCATCGAAAATGCGGCCGCCGCGGCCGACATTCGATTCCGCGATTTTCGGATCGGACTACCATGAGCTTCCCGTGCTTGCAAGAATACTGCGACTAATTTTGACAGAGAACAGAACAGTTAAATCAATTTTATTTGAATAGTGAAGACTAGCAAAGATGCATGGCTCCCTTCCAGACTTATCGCGATAACCATTAGCAAAAAATTTCAAATAAGATCTGTAAAAGGCGTGACGTTAGAAACGTCTACGGCGAACATGATGACTGCGACAATGCGTAGCATGAAAACATTTACGCGTCTGATGCCAATGACCATAAACGAAATGGTTTCCCACCTGCTCTTGCTGGCGTCCAAGCTGACCCTCATGGCCGTATTTCCCCTACGCCGATAGCTACGACGACATGTTCGCGCTGCCGGGAGATGCAGGTGCGTGTTTCCCTAAAACTGGTGCAGCAAAGCAGTGGGGCAGAGGGTGCGTCGGTTTAATAAGGACACCGCTTTGGTAATCCACGTGATGTTGCTCTAACGTTATTCCTTATGTCGTCACACAGAGGTATCCTACCTCTATTCGGGGGTCCTCGAAATATTCATCCGGATCTTTTGGTATCTACGCTCCTTAAAACCCGCAAGTAGTCCCCATCACATGCTCGTTTCGCTGAATTGCAGCGACAGTGGGACAGCTAACCCTTCTCCTCAGGTGCAGCACACAGTACATACTCTATTTTTTACCCAAGTCTATTTTTTTTCTCAACAACCACAATTAGATAAAACATAATTGGACAGACCTCTCGTTTCCACCTCTATGACTATTCCGCGGCGGTGGTGGTGGAAAACATCTATTCAACTATTTACACTCATAGTTATGGTTGGGGCGAGTCGGATGGGCACGCCCCTCACAAGCACTAGGAGGGATCCGTAGTCCGGGATCCCTGTAGCTTCCGCGACGGCTCGGGCTCTAGGCACCAATGTCTGTTGGTATTGGAGGTGGTACCAAGCTTACCGGCAGGTAAGCTTCCCAGTCCTCTCGGGTGCGGTAGGTAGGTAGCGGCTTACTGCTTTTCCATACTACAGCCCATATCGCCCTGAATTGGCTCCATATTTTCTAAACGAACAGAATATATTGCCACGCGCGCTTCTTTTGTTGTTTTTATGCAACTAGTCCGGTGCACGCGTAGCCGCTCCCTTGCGGAAGCCGCGCCCTAATGACTGGGAAGCGGCGTGCTTCTGTCACTCAATCAATTTTTGTCAGCAGTGCCATTCGAGGCAGGATGGTAAGGAGGAGTCTTTGTATGGCGGATTCTATTACGTTTCAAAAAGTATCAAAGCAGAGCGAAGTAAACTGGGGACCATTGTCCGTGACTATTTCTTCCGGTAACCATAGGCAGCAAACACACTGCGCAGCTTTTCCACCGTCTTTTCACTGTTAGTTGAGTTCATAGCAAAAACATCCAGCCACTTCGAATGAGCGTCCACCAACACAAGAAACCACTGTTGATCACGATATGCAAAGTCGAGATGTACTCGCTGCCACCTGCGTGCAGGCCATCCCCAAGATAACAGCGGAACTCTGGATGCTGAATTTTGGGCCAGTTGACACGTGACACATGCAGTCACTGCTCAATGTCTTGAGTTAAGCCGCTCCTCCATTCATGGCTTCGCGATAACATTTTCCTTCGTGGCATGCCCAGGTGACCTTCATGCAGCATTGACAGATTATTTCGTTGCAAGGACACTGGCACAATTACTCGGTTTCCCCACGTTACACACTCCTGTTCCACAGAAACGTCACTGCGTCGCCTAAATTATGCCATTAACGCCTCGTGTGTTACATTTGATGGCCACCTGTTTGTTGTGAATAACAGGACCTTAGAGATCACTTTTTCTTTCCGCGTTTTAATCCTGATCTGTCTCGCTGACAGCGGAACTTCATCAAACACGGAAAAAAAGTTCACTTCCTCCGGTTCCTACCCCTGCTCTGGAAGCGGCAACATTGACAGTGCGTTCACGTATGCAATGTCACTTGCTTTGCGGTATGCCCACAGGTAGTTGTATGCTGCCAGTAATAACGCCCAACGCTGCACGTGTGCCGCTGACATAGCAAGAACCGGCTTGTTATGTCCAAATATGCTAAGCAATGCTTAGTGGTCTGAGTATACAGAAAACATTCTGCCGAACAAATATTTGTGGAACTTGTGTACCCCGAACACTACCGCCAGTGCCTCTTCTCGTTCGAAGGCCTGACCCCTCTTTCGTCAAAAACATGACCGAGATAAGTTACCGATCTTTCAAAAAACTTGCGCTTTTCTTTTCGCGGTTTAATTCCTCGATCCTTGAACCTTGCTAGTACGCATTCCTCTTTCTTGTAGCGCTCTTCCAGTGTTCGTCCCGCTATAATGAGGTCATCGAGATAGCATGACACTCTATCTAAGCCCTTGAGCACTTCATCCATGACCGCTTGAAATATTGCTGGGGCACTGGTAATTCCGTGCGGCAGTCGAGTTTACTTGAATAGGTCTATGTGCGTGTTTATTGTGACAAGTGCCTGCGAAGCCTGGTCTACCTGTAGTTGCTGATAAACTGTAGAAAGATCCAATACCGAAGATGTCTTCCATTACGAAGATGTCTTCCATTACGGGTAGTGGCTAATGGTCAGTCCACAGGCGAGGATTCACGGTCACTTTGTAATCACCGCAGATGCGGACCTTACAATTGGGTTTCGGAACTACTACAAGGGGCACTGCCCAGTCGCTCTGCTGAATGGGGACTAGCACTCCGCTTTTTACCAAGGACTGTAACTCTTGCGTGACGGTGTCTCGCAAAGCGAAAACCACCGTCCGGACCTTGCAGAAAACCGGTACCGTACCGTCCTTCAAGATAAACTTGACTGGAATGCCACTGATTAATTCCAGTGCTGGCTCAAACAATTACGCAAACTTTTCGATCAGTGTCGCCGCTTTATCAAGACTGATGCTGCTCACGCTCTTCTAGTCTAGTTTTAACGCCTCCAGCCAATCTCGCCCGAGCAGCAACGTTTCGCATTTTACAGCGAAAAGCTGTTATGAGACTATTTCACCGGCCGTTTTACAGCGAAAGCTGTTATGAGATCATTTCACCGGCCGTTTTTGGCGCCGTAGTTGTCCGCCGCCGCCGCCGCCGCTGCCGCCGCCGCCGCCGCCGCCGGTGTCCGTAACCAGTACCGCTCGAAATAAGAAAAAAAACGAAATAATAAAAAAATTCCAGGATCGAACGAGGTTCGAACATGGGCCCTCTGCGTGGGAGCCCAGTATTCAACCTCGGAGCCATGCCGGTGCTTGAAACTGCTTTGCAAAAAGGTCCTATACAGGCTTCATGTCGGGAAGGAACCTCATTAACATATGCAATATAGCGTGGTAGAAGAGTAAAATAAGCACCAAGCGTCGCACAACGCGAATTCTGTAACCAGGCGTCACACAATGCGAATTGCGCAACCAGTAGGTTGTTGAATGCTTCCAACCCATTACAAAGGACTCTGCCATAATTCTTCATCGTCATCAGGCACAGCATCAACAAAGTGCGCATAATGCCTTACATGCGTTTAGCAGGTACCAACGCTCTCCGTAGAATGACGAAAAATGGCACAGTGCCTTCTGCCCTACTTCTCAAAAATTACAATGATTTATAGCGTAGTGGGTTCCTCGCAAGTGCACTTGTATTGGTTGCCAAGGAAGCCCTTAAGCGCATGATCCATTTCCTCGGGGTCTCAGTAAAGTTATTCGCCCCCCCCCCCGTCTCTCTCCCACGTCAACGTATGTTATACAGCATGACGGGAGAGGGAAATAGCGACCGGGCGTCACCCAATGCAAATTACATAACTGGTGGGCCGTTTAAAGATTCCAACCCATTACAAAGGGCTGAGCCATAATTCTTCATCGTCATCAGTCGTCGCGTCAACAAAGTGCACAGCCTTACAGACGTGTAGCTGGTGCCTCACTTCTCCGCAGAATGACGAATAATGGCTTAGTAGGTGCTTCCCAACTTCACAAAAATTGTGATTTATGGCGTAGTGGGTACCTTTCTAGTGTACTTGTATTAGTAGCCCCAAGAGAGCTTAGAACGCTGCTTTAGAAACGCCGCTCTTCCAGCTTTCGCTATGACTGTGCTGCGGTTTCAGCGCAGGCCTGGCGTTTTTTGTGTTGTTCGTACCACCACAAGTGGTAGATTCATTTTCTGGCCGTGATGTTCAACAAACACTTTATACTGACCTAGAACTTTTAGGTACGTTTTCAACCGCAAGGTGCATGGAGTCAGAGGCAAATCAGGCCAGTATTTCTTATAAGCACTCTGTGGCACGATAGGTACAGAAGCCCCAGTATCAATTTGCATTTGAACATTTCTTCCAGTCACTTTAACGGTCACCGTGTAGCTATGAATGCTATCGTCACAAGAAAAGATATTTTGCAGGAGTACATCACCGTCACTGTGTGCTTCCGTATCATCGGTGCTGCCTTTCACACTTTGTATCGCCCTTGACGTTTGCCAACACCTAGCTGTGTGTCCCAGGCGGTGACAGGCGCGGCACCGGTACTTTCGGAATGGGGAAGCACTGGCGGCGTGGTTCTGTCCACATCGGAAACAGTTTTCTACGTTGTTTTCCGGCCTTGCCCATGTATTATTTGCCGCTGTTTTCCGATAGGTTTTTGATTCCAACCTTTCGCCTTGAGCATGCCGTTTTACCATGTTAACTTCTGTGTCCCCAGACAAGTTCGGCTGTATTACCTTTGTCTCTGCGCAGGCCAGCTGATACTCTTTGCGACTTTGCACGCGTCGAAAAACGACAGTTTGCTCCTTTTCAACAGTTCTGCTTGAATCACCTGGTATCTTAATCCAGCGACAAAAGAGTCTTGCAAAGCTTCGTCTTTGAAATCACCGAATTTCCACGACGTGGCGAGCCTTTTCAATTCAATCGCCAATGCTGCCACGGGCTCATTTTCTTTCTGCACTCTGCGGTTAAACCGGAGCCGCTCCCCGACGACCATTCTTTTCGGAGCGTAGTGAGCTTTGAGAACCTTCACGAGGTAATAATCTTCGTTAACCGGTTTTTCTGGGACAAGCAGGTGCTTCAGCGTTTGATATGCTTTCTTTCCCACCACCGTTAGAAATATGGAAACCCTCAGCTCAGCGCTCACCTGTGTGGCTTGGAGGTAGTGTTCGAAGCGCTCGACGTACGACTCGAAGTCCTCGTCCCCATCTTCGACGAACGGTTCGAACCTGCCATGCGCAGCCATGCCGCCGTCTTCCACCGAGGTTCTGTAGGGCTGCCGGTAGCGGTGCTTCAGTTCGACGGCAATCCCATCTTCATCGCTACTGTTGTGACCTCAGCAAACATGGCGCAACACCTAGGCTTGCACAGTAACAAGGGGTTGTTAACAGAAACAGGTAGAAAGAAAGAGTCACTGTGAACATACACTCTTAGAAGCAAATGGAGTGCCCCGACGCCCTTTTCGAGCGTTCTGGCTGTCACAGGAAGTTGGGCTGTTATCATCATCCCTAGAGAAAAAAAAACGTCCCGCATTCTGTATTCCGTATTGTAAAGTAAAATCTCTGTGTCGAAGTTCGAAGGATGATGTCTTGCTAACAAGTCAATGCTGGATTCGAGGCAGCTGCGGTCTAGATATTTTGCTAAAAAGGTCAGGATGCCAACACGCGCGCCTTCTTTGTTATAGTCCGAATTTAAATGGATGCCGCTTCCGTCCATCGCACTTATGACATAATTCAAAGCATATGAACTTCTAGTTTTTATACACGGCTGCTTCGAAGCAGTACTGCTTCGGAAAAGAAACTTTTTGGGTTTAATTTAAAATATAAAGCTACTATGTCATTATAAATTGCAGCAGGTTAGCCTATTCCGGATTATTTCAACAGCCATGGCTTCCTTGATTCGCACCTGGATCTAAACATGCGATGTTTTCGTATTCTGCTGGAACGTATATTTCATTTAATTAACATCCAAACAGCACTTGTTAAGACGACTGTATCAAAGTTGGTACCTGAATATTAAATAAAAGGGGGTAGCTATTGAAATTGAGCAATCTATAGTTTTATTCTTTTCTCTTTTTTGATGAGGTTGTTTTGCAAGCGAGGCCATAGAAACAGGCCCCAGTATTTTACAGATATCGCGTATATTTTGATTGCTAAAAAATAGCTCGAGTAATATCATGGGTCGGAGTCTACTCGGCGTGTGCGCACCGCCTAAATCAACGGAAAAGAAAAAAAAACAAAAAAGCAATCAAGGCATGCAATATAAAGCTGAATAAAATAAGGAATATGAAATATACCAATAGTGGAAAGTTGTCTGTAACTACAGCTGGCTCCGCCCAAGGAGAAACAAAACAAAGCACAAACCAAGAATCAAAGAAATGCAAAGAATTGAAAAAATTCGCCAGATCCCACGCCTTGTGGGAATCGGTTTCATGCGAAGCAGTCAAGGAGTAGTTGTATGTTGTACTTTTGGCTTTGAGGGAAGTGTTATGAGGTAAATCGACGTGTTTTTGTAAGTGTAGTAGTTGTGTGCACATAGTGGGCTTACCACGCACCTCGACAGCGCTTGCGTTTAAAGGATAACTGGGTGAAAAGGAAACCAAGAAACCTATTCGCTATGGTCTGACATAACGTCAACACTCACGTTAGAGCACATACATCAGTATTGTCGAAACGAAGAGCACTCCACGGCGCGACGATGGGAATATCATGCGTAACACTCGTTAGCGTATTCCGCCGGGGTCGAGCAAGGCTAGAATATGGTTTCCTGAATCATAGGAATACAAATGTCATGTTTATTAAACTGCTATAAAAGCGGATCCAACATTGGAACCACACACGTTAACCTTACATGACGCGTGTATTGTAGGAGTAGATATGTAAAGCTTATTACTTTGTTATGAAATTAAATAACCATCACCACAACCACAATTCCTGTTGCACCAAAATTACGCCTACATAGGTGCTTTTTCAAAGCCGTTTCTAGACCTGGCGTGGCTCTGTGGTAGAATACCGGACTACCACGCAAATGCTTGGGTTCGATTCCTACTGGAATCGTAACTTTTATTCTTCGCATTCGTGGGGTCAACTTTGCCGATGTCGGTTTTTCTTAGCGTTCTCGCATTTAAATTTCTAGTGTCTGTTTTCGCCGTTCCTGGGTAGATATAACTGTCAAACACCTGTGGCGCGTACCCGTATGCTGCGGCCCGTGGTAATAAACGGGTATGTGCCGCACATGCCTGGAGGAAACTGTTTGGCGACGTACGCGAGAGGATTTTCACGTTAATCATGTTATGACCAAACAGTCATGTTCGTCAAATCCTGTAACCCTTCCATGCCGATTTTGTTCTACACTACGTTAAGGAGGTGATCACGAGAGCACCTAGACATAGGCGGAAAGATAGATAGATAGATAGATAGATAGATAGATAGATAGATAGATAGATAGATAGATAGATAGATAGATAGATAGATAGATAGATAGATAGATAGATAGATAGATAGATAGATAGATAGATAGATAGATAGATAGATAGATAAAGTAAATAGAAACTCTCGAATTGCCTTAGGTTCGCTAAGAAATGGTTTGCATTTGAAATATATATTCCTAAAAATACAGTGATTCAATGAAGAAATAAAGAGTAAAGCCTGTAACTGTACGTACATAGATGTCTTTCTCCAATTCTTTTCCTTACTATATCGTCAAATGAAAACACGCGTAGAGCTGCGCTCCCGTTTCGGAAAATATTTCCTCGTAAGCTTCTTTTCCAAACAGTCGGATTTAAGTTCCCACTTCCGCGATCGTCCGCCAGTGAAAAGAACATCGCTGAAGCCACGACGCGCTGCGTTTGTCTCACTGACCTTTACGCTACCAAATGCCGCCAGAAACTCGGCAACTCGCGTATTTTTTTCTTCCCAACACAAAAACAAGAAGCGAATCACATAGGTAGCAAACGTAATGTCAGAAAACAATGTCACTTTGAAGATGCAGGGGCGACTGAAACCCTCGTCTGACGGCCCTCCTGCGAGCTGTAGGGATCATTGTATTTAAAACTCCAAAAAGAGTAACACTTCTTACGCCAAGTTCTGCAACTGGTCTGTTTATGGACCGGTGCTATAGTGGCTCTATTGATTTGTGCTCGATCGTCAAACATGTTTCAAGGTTACTTCACCATTACTTCTCCATGTGGGCCGCGAACTTCTTGCACTTGCCGCTAGTATCGGTTGCGTGAAACGTTCGAAGAAAACGTTGGCTTCCCGATTACTCAATTCATTCGACACCTGGGTTATTTGATCAACCATACGGCATAAACTCCTGTATGTTGTGACTTTTCTGCGTTTGATGACTTGCCACTGGCGAATTTGGTAAATAGAAGAAACCCTTGATGAATCTAGCAGTCGTTTTTTATTTCAATAGTATTTACCTCTGGCGATATTTGTATTCATTACTGCAGGACGTTTTCCTTGTTTCCATCAGCAATGGTCTTGTTTGCGTGTGTTATTCTGCGTCCATGTTGTTGTTCTTTTTCGCCCTGTGTTCGCAAAAATGTCCAAGGAGCGCGGCCAATTTGTCTGACTCGTGTGTACAATAGAATCTAACGTTCTGTGACGGATGTCCTTGTTTTTTTTTTAATTTTCTTACTTCCACAACTGCTCCTGGTTGCAAGGAAGGGCTCTACGGCTTCCTGATCTACATCCCTTTCCTATCCATTTCACGGCCGGGTTTTGTTTTCGGCACTGTTCCCCACCCCATGCCGTTTTTTTCGGCACCTGATGCGGAAACTTTCTGAGAGCAATGCAGTTGGCTTCTGTTAAGGACATGTGAACACCTTTCTGCAGGATTATGTCGTCAAACGAAACGTAGAACGCTTTAAAAACAATGAAATAACTAACGACATAGCTATTTTTTAAATAACAATTTATTAAATATTTACCGAATTATTCAGGGTCGCCGAGGCAATAATTATCCATTTTATTGGCACTCAGATTCGTCAAGAGCTCCTGAACTTATTCTTCTCTCAAATAGCGCGCACACATGGCACGCTCACTCTCCATGGCTGCGCTGGTGAGACACGAGCTGACGCTGATATGCAAGCACGTGTTTGCTTTGTTGTTAAACATTTCACTACAAGGTATAAGTATTTGCTTCTATGGTCTCTCCATACACGGCGGGACAAACCCGCATTATTTTTTACAGGAGTTGCCTCGCGAGCGACAGGAAGTGATGCAAAGAGGCACAACGAGTACACTCTGGATTCTCAGGACTTGTGCATGTGTCGTTGCACAAGTTATCTGGCTATTCGCAGTGAAATGGTTATAGACAGTGATCTTTACCTTCCGTTTGTTCCTTCGACTTTTTCGTGGCTGCGACATCACCGCATTTTCCTCCCCGCCTCCTGGTGTGTGCATACTGGCCTCCGGGAATACAGATACTAACGGTCCGACAGCATCCAAGCGTTGTTCCCTTTCCTTGCTGACTCCATGTTAAGCTCTCTTCTTAGCCTCGCTATCTATTATAATGGCTCACGCCTACCCACCCGCCATAGAGCCAGACCGTTCGAAGACCGCGGGCACGCGAGCTGGGAAGCTGGCGTGCGCCTCCAAGATGCGCCTATTCACGTTATCTTGCGGCCACGACACATCCGCTAAGCCTTGCCTCCAAGTCCTCAACCTCCCTACGTTCGCACCTCTTCTTAGAGGCACTTATGACCTATCTTCTCTCACCGGGCTCCTCGGACGCAGAGAGAGCGTGTGGCCTGCTGGAGCTGCTGCACTTCCTCCATTGTGATGACCAGAAAACTGCAGCCTGTAAGCGACTGCATAGCCAGTTCACTTCCGCCACGAGTTTCCACTTCGTTAAGACGTTCAACCATGGACAACCGTAGCTATGTGCGACCTGATTAGATGCCTAGTTGTTTCCTTATCGTACAAGTCCTCGCGGCTGGTATTTTTTTCTGTAGCGAAACTGCGGCCGCACGGAAGACCAAGGATTTCCAGGAGTTTTTATAGTTCTACTTTAAAACACAAGCTGATGGTTCCCGTTTTTTCATTCTATACTTGCATCCAATGTTCTTTATGATTGCGTGATGCCATTGTTGCTTTACCGAAATGTTTAAAGGCGCTTCCTTATCTTTTCCAAGTTGCGAATATGCCGTTGTACGTAACTATTCCGGTCTCTCGCGTTTATCGCGCGTAATGTTTCTCATTTTATTGCGATACGAAGGGTGCTATATCTGTGTCAATACAGCAATCACTTCACACGGTGAAACCACCTACGCCCGGTGCACCCCTCCCCTAAAGCCCGCCCCCTTTCCTCATCCTCGCCATTTCAAAATTCCAATGTCGGAAAACGGTGAACCGAAAGCTAAAATATCACAACCACGTTCAAGCCACGCAGAAAAATGCACTCGCTGTTGCCAATCTTTTACTTCCTCTTATATTATCGTAGCGCCTCCACGACACTATCTGTTCAAGTAATTCTACAAAGCTACATGGCCAATCAAATAACACGACGAGATAGGGTGCTTTGGAGTGTGAAAGGTACAAGTTGCGACCAAAGTGACACCGACAAGATGGTACGAGAGGCTTCGTGTCAAGAATCGCCTCTTCGTAGCATAAAACGAAAACCGAAGTGACATGCTAGACAGTCGCGCAGCCCCATGTGATATGTGTCACCTCAATAATAACATGCCCTTCTACGCTTCGCAGCAATAAGCTTTATGTCTGTGCCGTTCAACCTCAAGTGCCCGTTCAATTGTGTGTGTTTTTTCTAAAGGGATGAATCCATAACGTCTGACTTTTTAAACAATTTGCGCAGCTATGCATTAGTGGTGCCGAGATTGAGGCAACATTAGAGCTGGTGTTGTTGTTTTGTACCTTGGTGCGCCACAGCTGCAACGGACAAGATGCCCGCCAAAATCGGCTGTTGTTGTGAGCTCAAAACAGGTTCCTTACGCTGTAAAAGAAGTTAGCGGAGCCGCTAAACAAGGCTGAGAAAAAATCCCGGCGGATTCCACGCACTATGGAAATCGATGTTATAGGAATTGGTTAGAGTGGAGCTGCATATGGAGAACTCTTGTCTTGAGCCCAGTGTTACGAGGCCGATCGACCTCTGTCTGTAAGTACTCGTATTCCAACTGAGCGATCGCCATCTAGCGGGTGCGCCTAGAAGAGCATGATGAAGGTCAACCTTGAAGAAAAATGTCGTTCTCTGAATACGAGCTACTGAGAAGCTTACTGAGGTCTAGCATTTAAATTGCTTCCTTGACTCCGCGCAGAAGCCTGAAAACTACAAAATGGCGTGGCCATAGGCTTTTGTTGTGCCCCGATACGCATGCCTCACGGTGGAAAGGCAGCAAGGCGTGGTTTCTTCGTTTTCCGAAAGAATAATTTGTGGGGCTTTATATTACAAAACCACGACATGATTACGAGAGAGGCCGTAATGGCGGGCTCGCATAATTTCCACCTCCAGGGGTTGTTTGGCATGGGCCAAAATATAGGCACACGGGCCTCAAGCAATTCGCAGCCATGGTCATTCGGCAGTCACAGCAGGGATTCGATCCTGCGACCTTGGGCATCGCAGAAAAAAAGACTAGCCCAACGCTTGTTTCTATGAGATAATTCATTCGCGACTTCTTTTTCTCCGATCACTAGTCAATTCCCATGTGTATGTCTTTTTTTATGTCATGCGGGCTTTTTGTAGAGCGGAGTGTTTCACAGTATCCAGAATAGCCCCTTGTGCGGTGCCTGCCTCAGCGATTTACTGCGTCGGTCGTGGATGTGTTGTCTTTTTTATAGAAACCTGTCGTCACTCTCCTTTTCTTCGCTTGCTTCAGTTGCTTCTCTTTTGATGATATCACAAACGCCTTGAGCGTTCACAGTGGGTAACGTGCCCGGTCAATGTACTTAGCGCGTCCAATGAACGGTGACCGGTATGATGTTAGTTTTGCTCACCTGCTTACACAGCGTTGTTCGCTTTCTGTGAGATTGAGTATTGTATTTGCATTCACAAATGTGCAATATACGTGTATATCCCCCCCGGCTATTCTGCTCTTGGAGCGAATGCTGGTTTATGTAACAATAGATGCATAAATAAACAAACGCTATAGCCGGTGTTCTGCATGAACCATGGCACGAAGAGCCATCTCCTCCCGGGGGTGTATCGTTATGTATTACCAAACCGCCGTCGACACGCCGTGGTGGTCTAGTGTTTATGGCGCTACGGTGGTCACCCAAAGGTTGCGGGATCGAATCGACTCCGCAGCGGTCGCATTTCGATTGAGGCAAAATGCTAGAGGCACGTGTACTTAGATTTAGGTCCACGTAACGAACTCCAGGTGGTCGAATTTCGCGGAACCCTCGAAAACGACACCTCTCATATTCATACCGTAGTTTTGGCGTGATACCCCGGCAATTGTTATTAAACTACTGTCGTAATCGATCGTTTAGTCACATACCTTGAAGTTGTAGACAAGAGCTGCTGAGCTTACATTCTGCCAGGGCCGTTCAGCGGCCACGTGCCGTAGGCAACGAGCGGTTTGCATTTAAAGTGTCAGTCCCGTCCCGGAAGCGGTTCGTTGAAGTATTATACAAGCGCTTATTATGAAGCTCGGCGTTTCTTGCAGAAAATAGCCCTCCTACTGATAAATGTTTGAATCCTATAAAGATTCAACGCGTACTTTTAGCAAAATGTTATCGAATAAACTTGGGGCATAACTGCTACTGCAACGAAAGAGAACTGGGAGGAGCTGGTGCTAAGCCAGCTAAGCTGGCTCCTGCAGCATTTCTCACAGGAAATGTCTCCTTAGTAAAGGCTCTGTTATACTCCGACGTCCGACGCGAGCACCCGCGAGGACGTTGCGTTTCGTCACGCCGAGCCGGCGACGCTACGCCAGGCGCAAATCTGTCTCCGCTACAGTCGAGCCGGCACGAATGCGCCGATGCGATCGCATCTAGAGGAGCGCATGCGCAGTAAAGCGAAGAACGCCCGCGCCACCTGTCAGGAACCGACGAAACAGCTCGCGAAGCACGTTCCTGTACATGCGAGTTCGGCGCGTCCGGCGCGAAATGCAGCAGGATCTATTCGGAGCCGAGCGGCGCCCGAGCGCGCCAGCAGCCGTCGGCCGCGTCGGCGGTCAGCCGACGCCGGACTATAGAGGGCTGTTTTTTGCAGACGTAACGTCGCCGTGACGCGCGCACGCGCGCGTCGACGTTACGCTAGAGTATATCCGAGCCTTAATTGTCGCGAAATTGGGACAGCTTATCGTTCTCCCCCAATGGAATACAATCGAACCTCAATTTAACGAAATTGCCAATGTAACAAATTTTTGTATTTCCCAATCAGTGGCTCGTTGAAAACCATGTGTCTTGTTTCTCGTTTTTAAGGGTTATTTGATAATGCATTCCTGGTTTGACAAAGTCTTCGCGCATCGCACGCACGTACCAGAAGCGTGACATGCAGATGAAGATGCAAACTTTCGGTGAGAGAAACAGCGCTTCGCGTGTGTAACTTATTGCACGACGTTTACCGGCGCGCTTCAATTTGTGAAGCAGAAGGAACCGCTGGACACCAGTTGTGCACGTGTAAAACCCGCATTGGGCGCACTCCTCTTGGTTTACCGTAGTGCCTTGAAGCTCCGGAACGCGTCACGCTATGACGTCACCGGCCTATAGGAAAGAGAAAGCGCCAACCGAAAGTAGGTTTACGGAGAACCTTCACTAAGCACGTTTTTCTTTGACCTGCTAAGTGTTTGTTCTCGTTTTGTATAGCTTGGCTCGCCAAGTAGAGGAAGTGCTTTGGTGTGGTTTATAAATTGTGTTCCCCTGTTCACGATGAGTGGTGATCCACGTAACAGGAAACTTTCTGAAGCGTAGCTTCTTATGAGCTACAGATTTCAGTGTTGGTGTTGGCGTACGCCAAAAACGCGTCGCTTTGGGCGTACAGAACTGCGGCCCTCAAAGGGTTGTAGGTCACACGCGTATTCGTATGCGTCCTTTTCCGGTAACTGACGCTCTCTCGATCGTGGGCTTGTCACCGATCAGCCGTTTCTGATATGGCAACCTTATCTGTTATCGATGTCACTTGTCATTTCACCTATCCACATTTCATTGGTGCCTGAATACGAACGCAGAACCTCCGGTTGTAGTGTAGGCGCCGGAACGAGAGTTATTAGTCAAGATGCCCACTAGGTCGGCGCGCCCTGATGCCACGTCCACAACGAATGAGACCCGTTTCCCTTCCGCCGGGAAAAGAAGCAAGCAAGAAAGAAGTAGGTCAGGCAAGCACACGCCAACCTGGCGTGTCCCCATTATCCCGATTGGGGAACAGCTCCTGAACTTTCTGCCTTTATGTAAAAGCCAGAATTATTCCCAAAGAGCTGAAACGGAGGACCTTCCTAAAAGATGCGGGATTTCATCGAGATCGCTCTCGGACATTTTGAATTTCATGTAGACCATAATGAGCGATGGTAGTGCTGATGTTTCCGACAAAAAAAGAAAAAAAAAGGCAATCGAAGCTCTTGATGTCGCTGTTATTTCCATGTTTATTGGTTATTTTCCAGATTATGTCAGCTACAAAGTTCCACATGTTAGGAGTGCCTATGCCTTATTGGCGATAACTAGGTGATAAAGTACGAGGACACTACCGGCAACTTTAATCACTCGTTGGGGACGTTGCCCATTCTACAGCACATGACCTTCGCACACGCCTCAAAAAGAGGGCCCGAGGTAAGATAAGAGAAGTGGCCGGATCCCAGGGATACATCGCAGTCGATGTAAAGCGGCACATTACATGAAATTCTGCTACAGCAATCTCGACAATCGTGGTTATTCACGGCCGCCACGCGTTGTCGCCTTGGCTCACACATTCGAGCCAACATTCGCGGCCTCCACCAAGTTCCTCTGAGTAGCGAAGACGCGTCTGTTCTTCGCGGCGCTTATTTCGGGCCTGGGTGTCCTCGGCACTGAAATCACCCTTTGGATGCATTTTTCTGGACGGCCTTTACGCATTCGTTCTGCTTCTCACACTAAGCGGTAGAATATAACGTTGCCGGAGTGTCGCTTTTTTCTCCCTTTCGCCGCCAAATTTTTATTGACTTAAAAGTGGGGGCAGGTGTAAATGATGTGTCAAATGGAAATTGCGGTGGGGCAAGCTGCCACGCACAGCGCTCACTTTTTTGGCAATCACTAATTTTGTATGGCCTCGAGCGTTTCAATGCCTCGAAAAGCGCAGTAATGGAACGTAATGTTCCCGTCACGTGCGGGATAGTCGCGCGACCTGAAAATGAACCTCCACTATGGCACCATGTGTGAAGCGGCACTCCGCTGTCGACACTGGTTCCGGCCGCAGTGATTCTGGCTGCAGCGAGAGAATGAGAGAGAGAGATGTGACGGCGGTCGCTCCTCGCATCTTGATGAGACGATGAATGGACCAAGTGGAGCGGTGACGGCCGGTGCGTCCTGCTCGGCCTGAATCGTGAGCACGTTCTTCGCTAGCTTGCGCCTCGAGCTCTCTCATTAGCCGGGAGCGAATGGCCGCTGTATGCAGGAGCGAATGCACCCGGGAACGTACACGTCTGAGCCGCATCGATAAAATCGCCTGGTCACAACGACATGCACACTATGCGCACACCGCGCGCATCGTCTTCGGCGCGAGACGAAGTGCCGGCGCTTACGCTGGCTGTATGCGTGATGCGAAGGTGGGCGATGGGATCGATGGCTCATCGCGAGGATTGCACTCGATGATATCGAAGACACCAGCCCGCATGTGGCCGCAGGCTAGTTGGTGCTGGTACGCCGCGTGAGAAAGGGCGCAAAACTATTCTTGTGCATAAGAATAGCAGCTTGAACGAGTTGATATGCGTTAATTTTGGTTGATACAGCGCACACGAAACGACGTCGAAGTATAAGAAAAGACAGGAGAGCGCCTGCCCTGTGTTTTCTTCTACTTCGTCGTCGTTTCGTGTGCGCTGTATCAGCCAAGATGAACTATTCTCGTGGTTTGTTTGGCTGATGATATTTGTGGCGCGTCGGCAGACGTGATAAAGTCGTTGTCAGCGCAACGTCGACCACTGGGTCACGTGACGGGCAGTGCGCCCACACCAGTGTGTATCTCTCACTTGACGACGGACCAAAGGATCACTGCCCCGCATGTGCACTGTTGAGGCCCTCTCGTGCATAGGCACTATACACCGTGTCGCAACGTAGAACGGAGGGTGTGAAGCTCCTGCGGTGTTTGGCGCCGAGTGCGGTACCTTCGTATTTGTAGATTGGCGTGCGGCAGACATGGACGGTGTTTCAGCATCGTCACCGTTTTTACAAGCACGCCTGCATAGTGACTACATGTCTGGCGGTTGTCGTCCTGCGTCAAAGCATCCGGTAGAAAGGTGTTGAGAAACCAAGCAGGCGCGGTGTCTGAAGTAGGGTCGTACGGCGCACCTGTGCTCGTGGAAGAACCGTGGTTAGGCGTAGCCCGATAGCTAAAGCATGGGTTTTCATGGTGGAAGTATACCTGCGTGCCATACGCGACATGTACAGGTTTCTATACCACAGGCGAGCCAGGTACCTAGTCCTCAGGCGCTTCAGTCATTGTAGCCGCGTCTCGGAAGGTCCGCCGTAGTTGGTTCGTTGCTCGAACTTCAGCCGCGGTAGACTTCGAGAGCGATGCTGGTCGCTGCTGGCAAATCGCACATAGTGTCCAGGTAGATAGGTCGGCTTGGTCGATAGGTGTGGATGCAAAGTCTTTGTAATGGAAGGGCGAGATGAAGTCACCGGCAGGCTCCAAGGCCTGCGCCAATGTAGTCGTCATGGTGTCGGACGTGTCAGAGGTGTCGCGAGCCGCCTGAGGTCTGGGGAGACTTGCGGACGGCAAGCACGCGTGATGGATTATGAGCCAAGCGCTTCGAAGCAATGCACCACATGGTGCACACGTCGATCGATAAAGCAACGTGCGCTACCTGGCAAAAAGCGATTGCTGTTTCTAGTGATGTAACCGTCGGAGTGTTTCTAGTACCTCTTGCCGTTCGCTCCAACAGGAATCAAGAGTTTCGAATAAGGTCTTGCGCTTCTGAAGGAAACTAGCCTTCTCGCTTGTTAATTCTGCAAACAATTATGTTTAAACGCCTGATATAGTTAAATACTGACGAAGAATCTTGCGCCAAAAATACTGCTGAAATGGAAGATAAATAAGTAAATACATCGATCTGGCTGGTTCCAGCAGCGGTGGGTTTTGTCCTATGTGTTCCGAAATGCATGGCTATTTTAAAGTGGCCCCTAAACCACAAAAAGACGCTCGCGTCTGCTCTCCGAACCTTTCGGCTATCCGCAGTGCCCGTCTTTACGTCACCAATCTGATTCCAGCAGCGGTGGTTGATTTACTCTAAAATCGTCGTAAATGCATGGTCGGCTTAACGTGGCCCCTAAACCACGAAAAGACGCGCGCTTCTGCGCTCTGTACCTTTCCGCTAACCGAAATGGCTTTCGTGACGTCACCAATCTTATTAGGTGATGTCGCGAGAAACGGACGCTATCAGTAGGCGAACAAGAACCTGTTCTCTGATAGTGGATGCGCGTGTTCCTTGCGTGTTTACCCAACACCACCTCGGACGCTGAGGAGGGGCATTCGGCATTCGGAGAGGTGGACATGGTGGACAGACGAGCTGACGAAAGCGGCGTAGCGAACGAAAGAGCGAAGCGAGCAAACGCGTGTAACTGCACTGGCGTTCGCTCTAGATTCGTGCAAAACGGGAAAAACAGACCTTAATTTTGACCTCTGGATGGTCTAAAGGCCCTTTTATGCTCTCGCACATAGGATACAACTAGTACTCTGGAACAACGACTTCTCAACCTCTCTTAGGGGCGAAGCACCTTAGGGCCTCGGTGTGCCGGCGGGCATCGTCATCTGCTGTCGCGGCGTGCATCGTCGTCTGCTATAGACGTCAGACTCTGCCCAGGCGGCGCTGCGAAAAACACCGCCACCAGCGCCCTCATCGTAGCCCTGGCACTAACTGGGTAGTGCAAGGAGAGCCGCCCGCAAGCGAATGTGCATAGGCCATAATATAACCCTCCTCTTTCGTTGGTGTCGAGGCGCGATTTCCTGAAAATCAAGGACCTGGAAAGCTTCTTCCGCCAATCCACGCTTCAGAAACAAAGGAGGCTGATCAAAGCGAACCGCGAGTACAATGCAAAATAAGTTTTAGTTATTCCCGCGCGCTGCAACTCGCAAGTGCAAGCGAGCATCACACGACACCGAGCTCGAGGCAAGCCCTCCGACATCCGTTCTCTAGAGCCTAAATGCGTTAAAATTGGGTATATACGTATGCCACAGCGATAACGTACCTACATACACGATCAATTTACTTAGCTATGCATCTTACGATCAGTGGTAGAAAACTCGGTTCATCAAGGGCGAATGGCTCCGGCGATTTTCGCCTTTTCAGTTGTATTCTCCCTTAATTCATCTCTCGCTTCCTGTGCATTGGAGTGTTTTATTATGCATCCTCAAATGGTCTCTTGATGATCGTCTTCCGTTTGTATGTACTGCAAATGGGGATACGTGCGTGTTCACTTTCGCGGGTTACAATCAAAGGCGAAACCGTGGCCTCCGAGATAGCTACGACAACCGCGGAGGACACGGGCGAAACAAACCTGAAGGGGGTCACGACCAACATTCTGCGATTTACTTGCATGACGCACGTGGTGTCAGCTAGTTAGAACCAGAACTCTGAGCCTTCAAAACGTACGTACGTCCGCGATGCTGTGTTGTGACGAACAAACTCGTCGCGGTGTGCGTATCACGCGTCTCCAGTCTGCCTCTAGCTGCTCACTTCGTGTTACACGACAAGCACCGCGGTCAGAGCCTCTGCTGAGCTTCATAGTCAAGGTTACCACGGTTTTGCATCAGGGCTACGCAAAACAACAGCAGAGCCACACATTCATGCCACCGGCTGTGGAGAACGCGGGTACTTCGCTTACCCAACACGCTCGCAACGGCCCGTATCCAGCGCTCTCGCCTTTCTTCTTCGTACGACAACTATGGAAATCAGTAAAAATGAACGTTGTTATTCAGCCTTTTACGTCCGTGGCAATTCAAAACGCAACAGTGCGTCTTTTGCGGAGTTTCTTCGTGGCGTGCGGAGGGCTCTCGTCTGCTGCTGTTTTCGCCGTCGTTCAGGCGAGTGATCCAGCATGCACTTCACGACGGTTCGGTGGCGCGTCCGACTAGCGGAGAGCAATGCACAGCTCTCGTTCTGAGTGCTAAATGCGCAAACACACGCGATATTAGGCTCAATAGTTGTTTCGCACTCGCTAGTTGCACCTGGTCCCATAACAAACTGTGCGAGAGAGTCGGTCTATGCACTACTCAATACTTCTCCGACAGGTGGCGCCACACATCTTGGAAACTCCAGAGTCTGACGTCTATCGGCGCGATCATTTGCTTGAGCTCAAAAGAGGGCGCCACCGCCTCAGCGCTCGCCGTGTGGCGAGAGAGAATGAACGGCGTGCGTTGACTATGGAAACGCTGTCTTTGTGATGAACACTTTACTACCAGCTTGCGAGGAAAGAGAACGCGCCCTCTCCCGCGAGAGACGACACCGACGCAGGCAGCGTCTGCTAGCGAGTTTCTTGATTGCGAAAACCGACTGCTCGCGCTGCACAACCGTTCACCGGCCACACCGTATATATAGGCACTGGATCTTCACCTGCAATGTAGTGCCGCTGGGAGATTTCTCTTGTGTGTAGTTGAATAATAAAGATTCGCAGCGTGCACGTTAACTAAAATCGGACTGCGTGTCTCTGTGTCTAATCTTTCTTCTGACTCTTATTAGGGGCGAAGCTCCTTAAGGCGGCACCCGTTCGTCCCTCGTAGTAGTGCGTAACCAGTCGTAACGCTAGTACCAGATCTTGATCTCCAAGGTGGTGCCGGTGGGAGATTTTTCCTGTGCGTCCTTGAACAATAAAAAACTCGCAGCGTGCGCGTTAACTAAAAGCCGAATTCTTCTGTCTCTCATTCCCCATTAGCAGCCATTGGCATGTTCCAGTAGGAAACGTTAGTAGAAGTAGAAGTGTAAGTGTTAGCTAAAAGCCGACTTCTTCTGTCTCTCATTCCCATTAGCAGCCATTGTTTACCTCCAAGGTAGTGCCTGGTGAGATTTCTCCTGTGCGTGATTAAACAATAAAAATTTTGTTCAGAACGCCGTTGATTGATGAAATAAACCAACGAAAGACGCCAGATGTTTTCTAAAAGCAAAACGAAAGAACGCCAGATGTTTCTAAAGCAAAACGAAAAGACGCCAGCTGCTTAACGAAAGACGCCAGATGTTATCTAAAGCAATGGTTTTCTAAACAATAAAAATTCACAGTGTACATATAAAATTAAAGTGAGCTGCAAGTCGTCATAACTCTCCTCGAACCTTTAGTATAAACGCGCCCGATCTCACGTCGGTGATGATGTACTGGGCAGAATTCACGGAAGATTCACGGTTTACCGATGAACCTTCGCAGCTTCGCCCACTCATCACCATTCACTCCGTGGATATGCTGTAATTTTTTTGTCCATTAGTAGTGATTTTGCATTGGGAAACAACGGCGCACACTGCATGCTTCGCCCTTCCACAGGTTTCACGTCAGTGAAGCTGAAACACTCTTTCCTACATGCTTCGGTCCTCTCCTAACTTTTCGTTTTTTTCTCCTTTTCGGCCAGATTCCTGGCACAAGGAAAGATAGCGGACAAGAAAGTTGGTACAATAGCAAGTACAGTAAAATATTACGTGCATCACACAAGGCTACGAAGTTTAGCTCGCTATGAGCTGATATGTTTACGAGGAGAGAGTTTCACCATGCATGTTTCACCATTCGTGCTCCGAATCATTTTACGATACTTCCATTCTTCTACTGCAGCATATGTTCCATCGCGTTGATCATCGCCATAAAGTAGAAGTTCCATTTTCACAAACTAAAACATTTTCCGGATCATTTTTACCACGCAACACGATGGAGTGGAACTACCTTCCCGCTGAAATCGCATCAATCACCGACAGTTAACGTTTTTGCGAAGCACTAACCAACGCCATTTAAATATAACCCTGTTTTACTTTATCGATAGTAATACTTACTGTAGTTGTTTTGCTTTATGTATGTATGCATTTTTGTTCCCACCTCCATCTGCAATGCGTTTGGCCATGAGGGGCAAAATAAATAAACAAAAATTTCGGCAGATCCCACGTACCGTAGGAGTCGATGGTATGCGAAGCATGCGGCGGGTATACATGACTGTGGCGTAACTTTTTTTACTTAGCGACACGTTACAAAATGACGCTAAAGATTTCTATAAATTTTATATGCACATATATATATATATATGTTGAAGAGCCGCATATGTGTTATATAACCAGTTGTTTAAGGTTGGGTAAAGCTGCCAATGGCAACGTGGATATTACCAACACCAGAAGCGGTAAACTGATATGTAGCGCTTATACATGTCCCGAGAACGCACGCACGTTTCACGAACCCGTGTGCATGTGTGCAAGAAGTTCTTGACAGTTCTTGAGCACGGGCATCATCACCGCGATCAGTGAGCACCAGCGGCTGGTCATGACTTGTTATATATAGATCCGGTCGTGCTCGTGGTGACGAGGGGTCCATGTGTAGTGACGTATGTGGCACAATAGAGCTGTTGGAATTTGTGGATGCCTCAGTCATTTCGTCGACAAATTGTCTGTCGACAGAGCCAGCGACCTGTCGGAACCTGAAGCGACCCTTCGCGTTGGTGAGGATGCCGTCGAGGCTGGTAGGCCTGGATAGTGCTACATAGACCAACATCAGTGGATGGTGTTTGTCGTATTCGTAGACTATCTGGGCGTATGTGGCCTACGTAGCCTAGTCTACAAAGCGGCTGTCAATCAGTCTGGCATCTTCCTCGGTCAGCATGAGGCCATCGCCCAGCCTCGTAAGAAATGAAGAGGACACTGTGTCGTTCTGGTGCACGAAATGCACCTTACGCTGCGGTGATGTGGATATCATATGTAACTTTCGTTAATGTATTCCTCCGGGGTCGAGCAATTCTTCAATATAGCTTGCTGAATCATAGAAATACAAACATAATCTTTATTAGACTGCTATAAAAGCGGAGCCAACACTGGAACTACAGACGTTAATATGATATGACGCCTGTATCGTAGGAGTACACATCGTAGGAGTACCATGTAGTGTTTATTGCTTTCTTGTAAAATTAGATAGCCAGCACCACAACCACAATTGACGTTGCACCGATATTACGCCTGCGTAGGCTGTTTTTACAAAACAGTTTATAGACCTGGCGCGGATCAGTGGTAGAATACCTGATTGCCACGCAGAATGCTTGGGTTCGATTCCTGCTGGGATCCTAGTTTTTGTTCTTTCCATTCGCTGAGTCAACGCTGCATGCCGATGTTGGTTTTCCTTAACGCTCTAGCATTTAAGTTAGCAATGTCTGTCCTCGGCGTTCCTGGATATACATAAACTGTCAATCACCTGTGGCGCATACCTGTACACCGCGGCCCGTGGTAAACGGGTATGTGCCACACGTGTCTAGTGGAAAGGGTTTGACGACGTACGCGACAGTATTTTAACGTTATTCATGTCATGACCCGGCAATAGTGTTCGTCAAATCCTCTTACCCTCCCATGCAAATTTTGGTCTACACCAAGTTAAGGAGGCGATCACGAGAGCACCCAGACGTAGGCGGCTAGATAGATAGATAGATAGATAGATAGATAGATAGATAGATACGTAGATAGAAACGCTCAAAGTGCCAGAGGTTCGCTAAGAAATGCTTCGCATTTAATAACAAAAATAAATCCATGGGGACGACTCCTGAGAACGGGCACAAGTGCGGAGCGCGATTGCAGCTGACGTGGTGGCACTGCACACGCGACGGCAGTAAACGCGGCGGTATATAGACGCCGGACCATGTGGAAGGCGATGACCAGATACCCTTTCCACGTTCGCCAGCCAAAGCACGGTCGTCGTCGTGTAGACGCAGGTGGGCTTGGATCGTGCGTCCTTGCGGATATCCGAAAACGCCAGGCATCGGGAAGTTTTAATGTGGTGCCCGCTGGGATTCTGCAGCAACCTTTTTGCCAGAATCAGGGCTCGCCGCTACTCCCACACCTTGGACGCCACCTTAGCCCGGTCACGTCTGTCTTGCTTTTCTGTCAATTCCACCCCATACGGTGTCCCCTACGGTGTTATTCCACCGTAGGGGACAGCCGTTCTTTGAGCGTCTCTCTTGCGCTGTCGCGTGCAGAAGGTGCTGCACGTCATCTTCGTCACCCTTCTACTCACAGTGGTCACTCTGCTCGCGCAATCAATCACAACAACGTAAACTTCTGAACGCGTATGATTCGGTGGATAACGTTATTAGTGATTAAAACATCAAACAGCTGTAACAAACGGAAACCGTCAGTATCAGGACGACGCCTTCGTGAGGCCCGTGACCGTACTCAAGAAGAAAGAAAGAGGAAAAGAAGGGATGTACTCAAGGCAACGTCAAGCCTCTATGGAGTGACAAACAAATACACAATGTATCTTGAATAGAAAATCACGCACCTTTGAAAAGGTGTCCGTCAAAGGCGACACAAAATAAAGGCAGGCCTCTGTTTGCGCTTGTCAGGTGTGTTCCTGGTTCCGCATGGAGGGCACGTCTTCTATGAACCGGTCGGCTCACACGATCACGCCATCCCTCAGCAGTCGTGCGTATGGAAGCATGTTCCCTGATGCGTTCCGGTGTACTGTGTGTTTGAAGATGTGTTAACCCTTTCTTCGGTTCTTGCGAACACTCCGGCTGCCAAAGCACATGAGTGCAACGTTATCACAAACAAATCATAGAAGTTACTGTTACACGACCTTCCATTTGTCTCAGAAAGTGTTTACCTCGAAGGCGAAGAGGAAGCAGTGTCGTGAAAATATGAGTTCACTTTAAGCTTTTGTACTTGCCATTACACACACGAAGATTTGTACCATAAACATGGTTTACTACGACAGCAGTTTTGCTAATAGAAAGAGGGTTGGACCCTTTCTCACATATTTAAGTCCATTCCATTGCAATGTGGATGACTATTATCGTCACCCGCCACAGTGGTTAAGTGGTTATGGTACTCGACGCCTGACCCACAGGTCGCGGGATCTCATCCCGGCCGCGGCGGCCGCATTTTCCGTGGAAGCGAAAATGGTTCAGGCCCGTGTGCTTACATTTAGGTGCACGTTAAAGAAGCCCAGGTGGTCGAAATTTTCGGAGCCCTCCATAACGACATCTCTAATAATCATATCGTGGTTTTGGAATGTTAAACCCCAATAAATATTATAATTGACGGTTATGGTCATCGACTATAGGACGTCATATTCAGACAGCCTCGGCGCACAGCATTTTACCATGAATATATTACGACAGATATGACACCAGACTGGTATTACATCGCAATATCAAAATGCAAATCAGGACGAAGCTACCCATTAACTGTCCATGAGGCTTTCTCTAAATAGTTGTATAGTTTTGCATCAGTTGATGGCGTATTTTTATACACAAAATTATTCCTAGAGATGTTTTCTTCGTCTGTACACTCAAACATCACGGCACGCCTCTTTCTGTTTTTGTATTTGTTGTCAAATTTATCTTTGGTTACATTCGTAGTTCTCCAGGACAGCGGAAAAAAGCTCACCCTTGGTAAAAATACGTACATATTTGTGCACGTACTTTCCTGCGAAGGCTATTATTAGTCTACGTACCTTGAACGTCTCCTGAAAATTAGTCGTATCTTGCACGTTATTTCACAGCGGTACACAAAACGAGAAATTGCGTTGGGTGGTCCATAGCTGATAAGAGTAGTACGGAATATGAATCTCTAATAATGCATACCAACCAAATAAGAACCGAATACTCATTGTTTTCGACGTTCGCAAACATGCTATGACTCATCTGTGAAGCGAACAAACTTCTGTCGTACCATTGTAATGAGGTTAGTGTTCGGTGCCCGATAAATCAGGCATATTAAGGAAAAATTGTGCAGCCGTGGTAAGCAGTTCTTGCATGTGTGGACGAACGGGGATCATGGTAACCTTGCATCTCACAACGACGACCATATACAGATAACACAAGGAGCCATCGTCGTGCCGGTGGTACTAGCCCTACCATGGCGCTTCCCTTTGCGTGTGTCATCATTCTGATGCAGGTTATGGACGTCGTTGTTAGGCAAGCCAAGAATGAAAAGAGAGACAATTTAACTGCGTGCTCTACAGTGGTGGAACCGCCAGTCTCCGCAGAAAAGCCGTAGAATCCTTCGTATTTTGATATCGAAATTCGCCCGAGCTGTACTTCTAATTAGCGTCTGTTGCCGCTGTGCGAAGCTTTAGAGGACAGGTGTTTTATGTCCGGGTAAAAGGAGGCCACAAAATTCAGTAACCGTTGGGGCTATAGAAGACCGGTGGGATAATGGCGGTGATATAGATGTGTATCGTTTTTCTTATGTAGGCTGGTGAGTGCACAATGGAAGTATTACGTATTAGATGCGTTTGCAAAATTCTGTTCTACCTTAGGATGCAATTGCTGCTGCAAAGTCTTGCACTGTACAATTCCACGCACGGCGATGTTTCGTCTTGCTTTGTAGACACGCATGCCACTGTTTTTTTTATTGCTACGTGGTAACGTAGAGCCGAATTTGACAATGATTGCCGAGGAAACGTTACGGTTACTTTGAAAAGGCGAGGCAGTAACGAAGGCAAACTCGCATGCCATCAAAACAGCACGCGAAATTGGCAAATCTTTTAGACAGATACCTGCTCAATACGTGTCTCTGTGTTACAGGCTTGTACAATACACCTCAAAGTCTGCGCAAATTTCACTGGAGATAGTCATCAATAGACGACGGGATATGTTCCTCTGCTTGGTATCAGTGATATCTTATATAAGAATTAATCTAGGGCGTACATAAGCAGAGCAAAGCAACTTGGTTCCTAAGCGATCACCACCTTGAAAAAGCGTGCTTCCGAGATAAAGGCTCGAAAAGAGCCGGCTTCCCTTTCACCGATAATGCGTCGTGAGAGCTTCCTCTCCGGCACCTTTTAAGCAAAACGCCATAGATTCCACATGAAACGCGAAAACTCACCGTTGGCGTCGTCGGAGTCAACACGAGTGATGCAAGAAATCATCACATGATGACATCACAATATGACGTCATCATAGAGCCATAAATCTCTAAATTTTGTGACGTCACATGACCACGAAATTACATGACGTCGTCTCTTCGTCAAAGGTGGCCGGTCACGGAGGCCGCGCAAAACCACGTCGGGTGCCTAAAGCTTTTGGGAGGGGAGAAGGAGATAAATACACTGAGTGCGAAGAAAAAGGAGAAGAAAAAATGGGTTTTCATCGCCTTCGAGTCGTCTTATGCCAAATGTACGAGGGACCCTATGGTTTTTTGAACTTTCTTGCGCGTCGTCGGTTTTTTCTTTCTAACAATCGTCAGCATTATGAGCAGAGTTTTAAAAGACACGGCAAAACGCGTGTAAATTTTCGCAAACGAGCAATTTTTCGTATATATACAATTATCTATGTCGACTTTTATTTGGTCCTGCAAAGGGCTTTTATTCCACCACCACGAATGTGAACGGATCCTTCGTAGGAAATGTTCCCTTTTCGCATGTTTGGCGCTGCGGATACAACGCATTCGTATCGTTCAGGAGCACAGCAGAGCGAAACAATAAATCGCTTTATATTGAAGAAGGGTACTTTTAAAACTCTAGTGACGTTTATTCGACCTATATAGGTTTATTAATAGGGGAGGAAATCTTGGTCAAAGTTTCATGCTTCAAATTTGGGCCAAAGTTGCCGCATGTGGCATCACGGATTTCAAGGCGTATTTTTCCTACTTTGGCCACATTGGCGCCACAAAAGTTCTTGAAACATAATATGTTGAGTGTCTGGCCCCCTCAAAGGACAATGCAATTCATCTTTATTTTTGCGCCTTTTCTCGCTCACGAAGCGTCTTCTCGCGGCAAGAGCATTATTTTGGTATTGTGAAAGAGTCATATACTTAGACGAGAAAAGTCGTTTCGCTCTTTCGTGTCCCTTTAAATTTATCCCATTTATGCATGAATGCTTATGTGACCCTGTCAAGAGACTTTTTTACGGAGCGGGAGGACCCAGGTTAAATTCAGACTTGCCATGAAAGCTTATTTGGTTTTGTTCACTTATTTCTTTTTTTTTGAGGACGTTTTATTTATTGCCATAGTTTTTGCGCCACTCCATGTAGGATGCAAGAGGGTCTGCTCTACGCGACTGCTCCATAGGTGGCGGTAAGGGTTCTTTTTTTTTTGTCTTAGCGTATAATAGCTCTCTTCTAGAAAAAAAAAACGCCAGGCCTGAGCGGATAGCGCAGTTGGAAGAGCGGCATTTCTAGAGCCCGTTATAAATTCTCAACAACGCTCTCGTTGCGCAATTCGCGTTGTGTGACGCCTGGTTACAGAGTTCGCGTTGTCTGACTCCTGGTTGTTATTTTACTCTTCTACCACACTACATTAGATATGTTAATGTGGTTCCTTCCCGACATCAAGCCTGTAAAGGGTAATTTTGCAAAGCATTTTCAAGCACTGGCATGGCTATTAGGTAGAACACTGGGCTCACACGCAGAGGGCACAGGTTTGAACCTCGTTCCATCGCGGATACCTTTCCTTATTTCATTTTTTTTCTTATTTCGAGCGATAGTGGTTACGGACACTGGCGGCGGCGGACAACTACGGCGCCAAAAGCGGCCCTTGTTGTGATCTCATAACAGCTTTCGCTGTAAAAGAATGCTCGAACCTCCGCTGGCGCTGTCTACGGATACATAACCACTGGCACACCGCCCTTAGAGCTATATACCCCCCGCCCGGCCACATCGCGACTACACAGTGGTACAATGTAATAAAAACGCACAGTAATAAGAGAAGCCGTCATCGTTCTTCAGGTTTTGTAACAGCCGGTATATTTCATGCGCTTTCCAAGAAACATTCACTGAACGACAGAGCTCGTGTCGTTGGTTGTTCTCCTCTTTATCCTTGTCCTTCTGTGCTGTTAACCACAAACGTAATCCAGCCCCCCCACTTTTCTATCCTAAGAAAGAATGTGAGAGGGCCATGTAGAAGAACCGACCTGCACCACTAATGTATCGCCGGGTTTATCCTAAGACAGTAAAACCAAACCCCCTTTCCTAACGAAAAGTTGTGGAACGCGAAGCTTTCTCCCATGAAAACTGAAGCAATGTCCAAAGCCAACGACCACGCAACGAACCCAAGAAACGCTGAGGTAACCGATATGCATATGAGATATGATTCCTTGGGAGTAAGGGATCTAAGCAACCTCCACAAAATGTGACGAGGTTTATCGTCGTTGATAATAGAGGTCTGCCTACGTGCTGCAATGTGTGTCACCAACAGGGACTCTCACGCAATCGCGCCACGAGCCACCGTATTCCTCTTCCACGTACCAGCAAATGCACTGGCAGCGCCCATGTTTGAATAAAATAGAAAGAAGAGAGCGAGAAAGATCGCTAGAAATATATCTGTCAACCTCATAGCGAGAGTTATGAGTAAGTTAATTTTGTGAATTCGTAATTTTGCAATTACCGATGGTCCGGAAGGTAACAGGAAACGAAACGGTAAAATAAAAAAATCACAGCATATCCACGGAGTGAATGATGATGAGTGGGCGAAGCTGCGGAGGTTCATCGGTAAACCGTGAATCTTCCGTGAATTCTGCCCAGTACATCATCACCGACGTGAGATCGGGCGCGTTTATACTAAAGGTTCGATGAGTTATGACGACTTGCAGCTCACTTTAATTTTACATGTACGCTGTGAATTTTCATTGTTTAGAAAACCATTGCTTTAGAAAACACCTTGCGTCTTTGGTTAAGCAGCTGGCGTCTTTTTCGTTTTGCTTTAGAAACATCTGGCGTTCTTTCGTTTTGTTTTTACAAAACATCTGGCGTCTTTCGTTGGTTTATTTCATCAATCAACGGCGTTTTGAACAAAATTTTTATTGTTTAATCACGCACAGGAGAAATCTCACCAGGCACTACCTTGGAGGTAAACAATGGCTGCTAATGGGAATGAGAGACAGAAGAAGTCGGCTTTTAGCTAACACTTACACTTATACAGAGACAGAAGAATTCGGCTTTTAGTTAACGCGCACGCTGCGAATTTTTTATTGTTCAACAACGCACAGGAGAAATCTCCCACCGGCACCACCTTGGAGGTCAAAGGGTAAGACTTGTTACTCACTACTACGAGCACGACGAGGGACGAACGGGTGCCGCCTTAAGGAGCTTCGCCCCTAAAAAAACCCAAGGCGATCCTAATTTTTTTACTTAGGTGTTTGGTAATGGCACTCGCAAATTGGCGTTCACGTTGCGTTTCGCACATTGCCGTAGAGGATCTCAGAGGCCACTAGAAATGAGCGCGTGGTTGAGATCTGCTTCCCCAGGGCCGCAACCATCCCATATGCCCACAATCTTCCGTGTGCTCAGTGAATTAAATTTTATTGTTCTTCTGGCATCCAATTTACCATTTTTAAAGTAGCGTTAAACTCCAATATCTTATGTAACCAATATTATTCTTCCTTGGACCAGAGCCACAGATTTGAATTTCTTAACCCAGTTACTATGGGTTTCAGATTTTGGTGAGGGCGGTTTCTGCGGTGGCATAATCCGCGAAAAATCCAGCGCCGGCGAGTGCACAGAAATATGAGATAAAAAGGTATAGGCCATAGATACTTGGCTTAAAACTAGTCGGTTATCGTTCCCTCTAGAAGGAGCATTGAACAATGCCGGCAGAGCGTTTTGTTGGCAAAGCCGAGCGCCTACGGTTGCCTTATTTTATAAGATGTACCCGCTTTTCATTCAATAATCTGGCTCCATTTGCAGTCGGATTGGTGCACACGTGGGTGATATAGGTGCGGGTCGCTTTAGGAATCGGTGTAACTTGAAAGCAAAACCTGTCTTCACAGACGTAGTTGAGCGCTTGATTGGCATTCTTTCGCCCCAACGGCGAATGAATGAATAATAAAAATTACACCATCTCCCGCTAAAGGGGACCATGAGGCGATGCGAAGCCGGAGCGCTTGCACGATCGCGTTCCGTTGGCGTTCGTTGGGCATGCTACCGACCTCGCGTCGTGGAACGCGAAGAGGGACGCTACGCGCGTCGTATCTTCCATCTAGCCTGGCCGTTAGTTCTCACAGGGCGAGCGGGGAACGCGGTCGACAGGCGGGCGAGAGGGGGGCAGCGTAGGAGAGGAGAGAGAAGGGGAGGGGACGCGCATGTGCTCGAGCTCATCGCGGCGTTGCGCAGGAGAGAATTTCGGCATGTCTAGCCCGCGTTTCAGAGGAAGAGTGGAAAGGGGGAGGGGAGAAGGAAAGTGGAGATGGTATATGGAGAGGGTAAGGGAGAGGGAATGTGGAGAGGGGAAGGGGAGAGGGAAAGTGGGGAGGGGGAGGGAAAGTGGAGAGGTGAAGGGGAGAGGGTGAGTGGAGAGGAGGTGTGTGGAGAGGGTATGCGCATGCGCAGTAAGGGTGGTCACGCCGCACACCATCACCACCACCACCGCCGGATTGAGCTCGACCTTAAGATACTTCGCATCTAATATAGCAACAAATTGTAATGTCACGCGTACAACGGCAAGCAGCTCGAAACTTGCGACGCGCTGCTCAAGCAGACAGGACGCACGGAACGAACATACACTGGATGAGGGCGAACTGTCACAGTTGTAGCTTATTTTTGTGTGAGCAGCGCGCTCCTTTCGCAAAAGCGGCCGCTGCTGTGAGCGAACGTGCTCACAACGTAAGCTTTCGGTGAGAGCACAAGATGTACAAACCACCGCCATCAAGATATAAGCGCGCGCACGAGCGACCACGTCATGTAGAGGCGCGCTCTCATCGCGACGCGTGGGGCGTCAATCTATCTAAATCTATCGAGCCCTTCGCGCCATCTCGCTAGTGATAACGAAAACACGCTGAAGTGCCACCAATCTTTGAGTACCGCCACCGGCAAATGGCGTATATAAATAGCTCGTCGTTAGCATGGCGAACAACATGCCGCCTGTGGCATAATCATGTCGCGCCGCGCGCTGTCGAGCGACGGGTCGTAAGTTCGACTCCTGGTGACGGAACTTTTCCTTCTAGTTTTTTCTTTGCCATCTGTTAGTCTCTATATTTTACGACGTGGTATCCGTGACGGAAATACGACAGCGGAAACGTGATGGACCCCGGCATAAAACACTTTCATGTTAAGAAATCCAGCCAGCTCCACTTCGCAAACACTGTCGAAAGAGCGAAGCTTATGCCTTCCTTCATCAGGATATAATAATTTGAAGTCTCCCGTCGTTGGCGCTTAGCTTCGGCCTCTCTTGCGCGAATATCGCGTTTGGCTCGGCGACAACATGCCCGTTCTCGCGTCAGCTCTCCCAGGGTGTCGGAACGAAATGTTTTAGGGGCGAAGCTCCTTAAGGCGGCACCCGTTCGTCCCTCGTAGTCGTCGTGGTCGTAGTAGTGAGTAACAAGTCTTACGCTTTGACCTCCAAGGTGGTGCCGGTGGGAGATTTCTCCTGTGCGTTGTTGAACAATAAAAAATTCGCAGCGTGCGCGTTAACTAAAAGCCCAATTCTTTTGTCTCTCATTCCCCATTAGCAGCCATTGGCATGTTCCAGTAGGAAACGTTAGTAGAAGTAGAAGTGTAAGTGTTAGCTAAAAGCCGACTTCTTCTGTCTCTCATTGCCATTAGCAGCCATTGTTTACCTCCAAGGTAGTTCCTGGTGAGATTTCTCCTGTGCGTGATTAAACAATAAAAATTTTGTTCAAAACGCCGTTGATTGATGAAATAAACCAACGAAAGACGCCAGATGTTTTGTAAAAGCAGAACGAAAGAACGCCAGATGTTTTTCTTAAAGTGTAGTAGTAGTAGTTGTATTTAGCCACCTCGCCCGATCGTCAATGGGCGAGGTGGACTGGCAACGGCGCGAGGACCCTGCCGTACGAGAGTTAAATCACACTAAAAGACATACTTTGCGGGCGATACACTCTAGTGAGCTTTCAACTTTTCGTCTTAATGTACATGATAAAGAAATCATTTCTACGAAAAACGCAAGGCGCACCTTGAGCAATATGTTTGGTTTTGGGACGCTAAATGGAACCATGAGGCGATGCGAAGCCGGAGCACTTGCACCATCGCGTTCCGTTGGATTTCGTTGGGCGTGCTACCGACCTCGCGTCGTGGAACGCGCGTCCTGTCTTCCCTCTAGCCTTGCCTTTAATTCGCAGCAGGGCGAGCGGGGAATGCGGTCGCTCTTGGCGCTCTTTCGCTCGGGAGCGGACTTCTTCCTTGCATTTCACCGATCACAAGTGATAATGAAGGGACCACTTAAACCAACAGTACAATAAAAGTTTGATGTTTAATATATACACGATGTTTCACACTCTTTATATTATGTACTGGGCGCATTTCACGGAAGAGTTTCACGGTTTACAGATGATTCCCTCCGTAGCTTCGCCCCACTCATCATCATTCACCCCGTGGATATGCTGTGATTTTTTCGTTTCGGTTTTAGTTTCGTTCCACCGCAAGAAGTTCCGTTCCGTTTCTGTTCCGGAACGAAAAGAAAATCTTCCGTAAGGGTTCGTAACGTTTTTTTTTTATGGAAAAATTTGAAGCTAATCATGAAAAAAAATTTGATTTGTGATGTAGTTATTTGCCTACAGACAGACAGACAGACAGACAGAGGAACTTTATTGTGTCCTGCGACGAGGGTTCCTAAAAACCCGCGGAGGGCATCGCCCGCGAAGGGGTCGGGAGCCAAAGTCTCCCGATCGCTTCACAGGCTCCCTGGACCGCCCGGAGTTGATTCGCAAGATCCGGACTTGCGATGCATTTAAGAATTCTGTCTTGTTGATGTGATGCTTTCTTGTGCAAACGCGCAAGCGGGGGCACCGCCACATTAAATGGGAAAAAGTTGCTAGCTGATCGCAAGCTGAGCACTTTGGCGAAATGTCTGTATACACGGCCATAGTGGCCGGCGACGGGAACGATCTAGTCTGGAGGAGTCGGAGGGCGATCTCCTGGTTCCGAGTTAGCTCTCTGTGCGGATCTGGAAAGGATTTCCTGCCTAGCCTATAGTGTGAAGTGACCTCGTGAAAGGTGGTCAACGGGTCTCCGTCGGCGCCATCGCCACCCCCCTCCCCCGCAGCCGGCGGGGGGCTCGTTTGCCTGGGGCGGAGAATGAGTCCTCGCGCCCGAGCGTGAGCCACTTCGTTGGGGTTGGCGATGCCGTCGACGGAGGCGCCCATGTGGGCGGGAAACCACGTCAACTCATGGGGGAATATTGTAGATTTAGTTAAAATGCTGTGAGCAGCCAAGGAGATTTGATTGGCGTCAAACGACCTGACGGCTGTCATGGAATCGGAAAAAATAGGGCATGGATCTTTAGTTGTTAGTGCCAGAGAGATGGCGACCTGCTCGGCCACTCCGATGGACCTGGTCCTTACCGAGGCGGCACTCACAGTGCGGCCGCTCATGTCTACCACGGCGGCCACGAAGCTATTCGGTCCCGAGCGAGATGCATCGACGAAGAGAGCGTTTTCTCTTCTGCTGTTTAACTGAAAGAGGAAGGCTTTAGCCCGCGCTCTCCTTCTACCGTGATTGTATACCGGATGCATATTTCGGGGTAGTGGGTGAACCATGATCGCCGACCTTACGGTGTCTGGAAGTGGAACTGCTCTCCCTTAGTCAAGGGAGAGGTGATTCCTACTCTGGCTAGAATCGCTTTGCACGCTCCAGTGCACGAAAGCCTGGAAATCTGAGCAGTGCGCTGCGCTTCTATTAATTCGTCGAGTTTATTGTGTACGCCCAAAGCCTCGAGTCTTGTGGTACTCGTTCTAGAAGGGAGCCCTAAAACCTTTTTGATAGTCTGTCTAATAAGGACTGCTAGTTTAGCTTTTTCGGCAGCGCTCCAGGCGTGCATGGAGGCGACGTAATTGATATGACTTAAAAGGAACGCATGGAAGAGCCGGAGTAGGTTGTCCTCTTTGATGCCTCCTCTTCTACCTGAGATCCTTTGAATAAGCCGAACGGTGGCAGCGGTGTGCTGCTTCAACTTGTGTATTGTGGCTGCATTCCTGCCGTTCTCCGAGATGAGCATGCCTAGCACGCGTATGGTGTCTTTGCGGGGGATTACCGCGCTGTTCATTGTGATCAAGTGTATGTCGATCTCCGCGGTGGGTACCCAACCTTGGGGTCGTCGCCCCATGCGGATTGGTTGGTAGACTAGGAGCTCGGACTTGCTGTCAGATAGGACGAGTTTCATACGAGAAAGGTGTTTCTCGACCGTATGTACGGCTTCTTGAAGCGTAGTCTCGGTGTGACCCACCGAGCCACCCCGGGACCAAATCGTAATGTCATCGGCATAGATGGCGGAGCCGATGTCGCTGTTGTTATCTAGCTCTCTAGCGAGAGCCGTCATACCGATGTTAAATAGAAGGGGTGAAATCACTGCCCCTTGCGGGGTGCCCGTGTTGCCTAGATGGAACTTGGCTGATTCTATCTCCCCTAACCGGATGGTAGCGGTTCTGTCTGACAGGAACTGTCTAACGAACTCTAAGAAACGCCTTCCGAGACCAAGCTCAGAGATTGCTTCGAGGATGTGGTCATGAAGTATAGTATCGAAAGCCTTTTTGAGATCCAGAGCCAAAATGACTCTGGGGTCTCTAGTAGAGGCATCGATGACCTGCGATTTGATGAGAAGCATGGCGTCTTGTGTCGATAAGTGTGGGCGAAAGCCCACCATGTTGGGTGGGAAGAGTTCGTTGCGCTCTATGTGCTTAGAGACCCTATCGTTTATGACATGTTCGAAAATTTTGCCGACACACGAAGTGAGTGAAATCGGTCTAAGATTTTCTGTAGTGCACTTCTTACCGGGTTTGGGTATGAGTATGACGGTGGCATGTTTCCATTCTTGTGGATACGATCCATTCTTCCAATGTTTGTTAAATAGATCGGTCAGGAAAGTGACCGAGTCATCGTCAAGGTTCCTGAGCATACGGTTCGTGACGCGGTCAGCACCCGGAGCCGAGGTGCTGTTGAGTTTGTGAAGCGCAGACCTTACTTCCCATTCCGCTATGTCTTTGTCCAACTCGTCGGAATCGCTTCCGGCGTAGCCGGGCGGCGGCGTAGACGAGGTGGTGTCCAGTGGCAGGTGAATTCTGGCGAGATCTGTCATGATAGAATCTTTGCTACGAAGAGTAAGAGCTCGGTGAAGAAGTATTTCGATTGCCGATCTCTGGGCGGCGCGAGTGTCGGTGGGTTTCAGAAGGTGTTTGAGCAAGTTCCACTTGCCGCCCACCCTCATCTGCCCGTCCACTTTGTCGCACATTTCAACCCAGTGTTTCTGTTCTAACACATTAGAGTACGAGGCAATTTCTGCATTGATCTTGGCGATTCGTTTCCTTAGTGACCTGTTAAGTTTGTTCTTTAGCCACCGTTCTTTGAGAGCCTTTTTAGCTTCAAAAAGGTGCGCTAAGTGGCTGTCTATGGTTGGGAAGAAGTCATCTTCCAACTCTATCTCCTTAGTGGAGGCAGCGACGTCACTGAAGAGGGTTTCTATCCAATCTTCATAGTCTTTAGGAGGGCCTTTGTCCCTCCTGCTGGATCTGAAGAGATCCCAATCAATAATACGCTGAATTCTGAGGGTTTTGCATTGAGCATGCAGTGTCGTTTCTATGATGAAGTGATCAGACCCCAGATCTTCACCCATGTTGCGCCATGACGTCTTGCCGCCATAGGCAACCAGAGAGAGATCTGGGGTCGAGGGTCGCGTTACCGAGTTGCCTAAACGAGTGGGAAAACCGCAGTCCGTGAGCAGCATGAGATTGAAGTCCTGTATGGCTTTGCATATGGAGGTCCCTTTCGGTGAGTCTCTAACGTAGCCCCATGTGGAGTGAGGCGCGTTAAAGTCACCGGCTACTATGAGTGGTATGCCGGAATCGGTAGCCATCTTTACTGCTTTACCGATAAGACCATAGAATCGCTGGTCTCGTCGCCTTGGTGAACTGTATACGTTGAGGATAAGTACTCCCCTGCGCATGTTCTTTCCTGGTAAGAGTTCAATACAGACATATTCGGCATGCGAGCGCTTATCTATGTCTCCGTGATCAATGACTGTGAAGCCGCTTTTGACTAGAGTAACAACGCCTCTGCCACCGTTCTGCACGCGTTCAAAAGACTCGTAACCACTAAACGTAGTACCGGGCGTGATCGTTTCTTGTAGTAAAATTACCTGTGGCTTTGAATCGCACGATAGAATATATTGAGCTAACACTGCTTTTTTCGTTTTGAATCCGCAGCAGTTCCACTGCCAGACACGAAAGTTGGTGTTGGATTGCGCAGCCATGATTAGCATTTAGTTTTAGTACAAGGCTGAGCCTTCGGATCGCGAGACTGAGCCTGCGAATTGCTTTGAGGGCACGGTATCTGCTTTTGCACTAGCTCCGCAACGACGGTGGGGTCGGATATTAGCTGCGATAATTCTGTCGGAAGCGGCTCAGGCTCGGGTAGACCCATCTTACACTCAAGATCCCTTAGGCGAAAATCAATAAACCGATTCTGTGCCTTGACAATTACTATGACTTTGGTGATTTCTTGAAGCGTCGAAGAAATAAGCTTCAAGGACTCTTTGATTTGGTTAAGGCTGTCTGTTACGTCTACCTCGGGAACGTCACCTACAGCTCGGCGCTTGCGACCGTTGGTGCCATTTTGGTCGCCATCTTGTCTAGACGCTGAGACGGCGTTTTTGAGCGACGCCAGTTCCTTTTTGACCTGCGCTAACTCTGAGCTGAGTTTCGCGTTCTCGTTTCTTACTTTCTTAAGCTCCTCCGACTCGTTAGCGGTGACTGTGCCCCCGCTTACCTGGGTAGAGGGTCCAGCTTGCGTTCTGTAAGGTTCTGGATTCTGCGCCTTGGAGGCCCATTTCGCAGTGATGGGAAGCGCGGATCCACCTCCCACTGTGAAGGGCTGCAGCCAGCCGCCCGAAGACGGCCTAGGCATCCCCGCCCCGAGCGTGGGGAAATCCCGCAGGTCCATGTCGAAAGCACGTTCCATCTCTCGCTCCTTTCGCCTCTGTCGAATGACAAAGGGGGTCTGGTACTTCTGTTTGCAGGCCTTGTCTCCGGTAGTGTGGTCCCTTGCCGCAGAGTTTGCATCTAAGTAGACATGAATGGCCTTGCTTCGGATCCTTGGCCCCACAGCTGTGGCACACGTTGACCATTGGAGTGGGGCAGACGTCCGCACGATGACCAACACGGGTGCATTGCTGCACACCTCCATCTGTTTCTTGTAGAGGTAGCACCGGACTATCGCCTGGCCGACTCTGATATAGCCTGGGACATCTCCTCCGTCAAAGAGAACAACGACGGAGCCTGTGTCCTTGATGCGCTTGACGCCACGAGCCGACGGGTTTCCTTGGTGCACGATGAGCCTTTCGAGCTCAGCATCGCCGATGTCACACTCGACGTTGCGGATCACTCCCTTAACGTAGTTGCCTTCGGCGGCGGCGTACACCGCCACTTCGTGCTCTTTGCCGTTGACGCGAATGTTCTTGAGAGCCAAGATCTTGTGAGCGTTGTCTTCTTTTTCGGTGCACACCACAACGATGTTTTGCACGACGTTGGGGCACACCAAGTCGCTGGAGGCTTGGATGGCGGTAATTCCGGCCGCCGTGAAGATGGCGGTTGAGATGCCGTAGCAGCTGGTTTTGCGCAAGTCCAGACCGTCTCGGGGTCTAACGATGATCTTCCGATGTGTAGAAGGTAGCTCCGGCATACGCGAAGCCGCGATGACTCTCTTCTTTAGGGCAGCCGCCCGGCGGCTGCTTCTGGCGCCTAACTGGACGCAGCCTTGGGAGCTTCGCGAAGCGTTGGGTTGAGACATACCTCGTTCCACCGCTTGCTTCTTCTTGGTCGATTTCGACTGAAAAACCTGCCATTCAGTTCCCTCCATTGCTTGAATTTCGTCGTCTTCGCCCCCTTCGGCGGGGTTGTAGACGCCCGGCGTCGATAAAAGTGGCGCCGAAGCGCTCCCTGCCATGTCAAGCTTAGCCGTGCCGACGCCGCTCGTAGCGGCCGGCGTTCTTGCAGCTAGGGCTAACTAGGCTTCGGTGGCGTATAGGGAAAAGGTGCCGAAAAGTGACCACAACTCACTCAGATGCAAAAATCCGTACTTCCTCGTGATCGGGGGATGAGACGCACACGATGAAACAAAAATCCGGGCGAAACTTGGCACATAAGAGATCGCAGAGATGCAAAAAGCCGGAGCGACGCGGAGGCACGTCCGCACAGCTCGGCGTTCCAACCGCTCTCCTAGTTATTTTCCTTCCTCCTAACAAAGCGGGACAAGGGTAAAACACGTTCTTCAGAGGAGCGGAAGTAACTGTACGATGAATTCCTACCAACTAGCACAAACCAGTATACCCTTCAAAGTCATAGTATTTATTTTTCCAAATGCAATCACGATTTTTAGTGGGCTCAGTGCTTTGTGTCAAGGGAGTGAGCACGATCTCAGAAGCAGCACGTCACTGAGTGCACTCTGTGATGTGCGAGACCGCTGTTTTGGTAAAAAGATTGCCAGGCCTGCGCGGAATGTGCAGCACAGTCACAGCGAAAGTTGGAAGAGCGGACTTTGTAGAGCCCGTTGTAGAGTCTCTTGGGGCAGCTGATACAAGTACACATGCAGGGTACCCACTACGCCATAAATCATCGTAATTTTTCTGAAGTACCGAAGTTCCCACTATGTCATTTTTCGTGATTCTTCGGAGAATCGTGGTAGCCGCTACACATCTGTAAGGCATTATGTGCGCTTTGTGACGTGGCTGATGACGATGAATTATGGCTGAGCACTTTGCAGTGGGTGGGAAGCATTTTAAACCACACACTCTTTGCGGAATTAGCATTCTGTGATGGCTGGTTGTCGTTTTACTCTTCTGCCACGCTGTATTACATATGTTAACACGATTCCTTGCCCGACATGACGCCTGTATAGAGTATTTTTGCGAAGGAGTTATAAGCACCAGCGTGGCACTGTGGTGGAAGACTCGACTGCCACGCAGGGGGCGCGGGTTAAAATCCCATCCGATCCTAGAAATTTGTTTCTCATTTTATTTTTTCTTACTTCAAGGGATAGTGGTCACGGACACGGGCGGCGGCGGGCAACTATGGTGCCAAAATCAGCTGTTCTGATCTCATAAGAGCCTTCGCTGTAACAAACTTCAGCGCCGACAATGCCCTCTCCACTTTGGCCTGCGTGACAGGCCCGCAAAACTCCAGTTGCGCTAATATCAACATCTCTGGTTGCCACTGTTTTCGTTTTTCGCACAAGTTCAACATATCTTTGCTTTGGAATTGCTGCCTGAGGTACGCGTTAATACTGTACCCTGAGATATGCTCACATTGCATGAGCTCAGTTGTTCCGGACTGCGAAGTTTTCTCGTGAACCGAAAAACGATTGAAAAAATTTCGGTTTCACTCCGGAACGAAATAATAGATAAAGTTTCGGTTACGTTTTCGTTCCGGTCAAAAATATCGTTTTTTTTCGTTTTTCGTTTTCGGTTTTCGTTCCGTTCCGACACCCTGGCTCTCGCTGACGCTCACGTCGCGTGGCTTCTTCATCCCAAAAATGAGAAATTTTCGCCATCTTGAAAGCGCGAACTCCTGAACACTGCCACTGAGAGGCTACTTTACACACCACTGCGCCTCACCGTCACCTCATCTTGGCGCGTATCTCGAAGGTTCACCCCTCGGCATCCTCCACCCTCGCCCTCGCCTCTCACAGCACACGCAGCCCTCCCTTTCCTACCGAGCGTCAGTTTCGCCGCACTGCAAGGTCACGTGATGGCGGCTACCACAACCTCGGACATGAAACTAAGCACAGTTTCGCTGTTCTTTTGAACACCAGCCGTAACACCACTTAGTAACACCAGCCGAATTTGAGGCGAAGGTTGTCATCACTGACAGACTTCGGTGATGGAGTCGTACGCGAAAAATACGCAAAACGGCTCTTAGTATCTTAATATTACACGATGGATAAATCTGGCGCTAGTCTCTATTGGAGCTGCAACGAATAGCGTCACCATGGGAATGATGGGCAGTACATGGATTTGCTTAAGGTTCGTTCTTGCAGCTCGATGTGGCTTTTCACAGCGGAGTTGTTTAATGTTGCGAAACCTCCGATTCGCCTCGATATATATCATCGTCATGAATGGCTGCTACCTTATAAGCCATTTCGCGTCTCCTAGCACCTGGCATAAAATTTCGCAATATTAACTAGACGGAACTCTGGCGCTGCGATTGTTCACCCACCATGGGAATGATGGGTAGTACACGGACTTGCCTAATCTTCATGCTTGCGGCTTCGAATGCACTTGTGGCTTTGTTTACTGTTGTGTTCTGGCGTTTGTTTCGGATAAAAGAACGCCTCGTTGTGAACTTTGTGACCGGAATTGAATTAGTCAGCCTAAAAGGTTAAGGTGGTGAAGTGGCACTGCAGAACCTTTGCGGAAATTCGTGTTGCGACAAAGCGAATTCAGGTCCCAAGGAGCCAAACGGAGCCGAAAGAACGAAGTTTAGACAAATCCCTGTACTACCCATGATCCCCATGCTGGCTGAAGCGCCATACGTTGCAGCTCTCATAGACACTAGCCCCAGAGTTCCCTGTAGTGTATATATAGGAAACTATGGCACCTGGCATAGCTACACCTAAGACGGGCAAAGGGATACTATGGGCGCGCGCTCTCTTCGACCTCTTCGACATCTTGTCCTTCGCTCCACGAACATGTGCACCCGCAGCGTGCTTTCCCGCTGCGCCGATTGGTCCGGCATGGGTTGCGATAACTCGAATGAGCGAAAGAACGAGCATAGAGAGAGAGAAAGAAATAGAGAGAAAGGAAGGGAAGGAAGAGAAAAAATGCAAATACAGAGAAATAATCGACAGAGAGAATGAGACAGGAAGAGACACAAAAATGAGATAGAAGAAAAGAGAGAGAAAGACAGCAAGAAAGGGATAAATACAGAAAAATAAAGAGACAGAAAGAAATAGAGACAGAGAGATAAAACGATACAAAGAAAGAGCGATAGCAGCTGTCTTCTGCGGGTCTGGGAGCGCTCCAGTCTTGCTGATCACGTGACCCAAACACAAGAGCTCTTCGTACGCGAAGCGGCACTTTTCTGGCTTCAGGGTGAGCCCGGAGTTCTTGATTGCTTGAAGTCTGATTGCTTGAAACAAGGCAAGTCTGCCACTTCAAGCGAGCTAATACAGTATCCATGACTCGTTGGAAAGTCGCAGGTGCCGAGCAAAGACCAAAGGGCATGACCTTGAACTCGAACAGGCCGTCCGGTGTTATGAAGGCAGTCTCAGTTATGAAGGCCGCATTAGACCCGCGAACAGCTCCTGCTTTAATCCTCGCATGAGGAAGCGAAATTTCTTGTCTTCCAGCATTTCGGAGTCGGCGTGGAGGAAGAGTCTGGTCATTTCTTCTGCGAAGAGCACCACGTTTTCGTTTGTGAGCTGGACACGGGTTTCCAGTAGAGCCTCAGCATTCTCCTTGCGGATGATGCTTGAAAATGTGGCGAGGAACCTAGTGCGAAAAACTCCCACGTCGTCAGGGTTCGCTCTTGGTTCTCGAACCAGGTCCGGGCGGCGTCTTCCAAGGCGAAGTATACGTGCCGTAGCTTGTCATCACTGGTCCATTTATTGAAGACGGCGAGGCGGTCGTACGCTTCTAGCCAGCTTTCCGGGTTTTCAAATGACGATCCGCGGAACGTTGGCGGCTCCCTGCCTTGTTGTAGTACGACTGCCGCGGGCGATGGCACAGGGGTTGTCATCGTTGCCGCCGTCGTGGTCATGGCCTGTGTCTTCTGGGTCTTGTCAGGTAGAAGCCCGTACTGTGGTGCTAGACCTCGTTGTCTGCGGCTGGCTCGCTGGTCGGGGTTGGCGTCGACGTCTTCTTTGCGACTTGGACTGGGTTCACGGCTTGACGGAGGCGTCCGGATCATGAAGGAAAAGCACCTCCACCAGATGTCACGGGGTCGTGGCGTGGACGAAGACCGCAGGCGACGTGTCCGAGATGAAAGTCTTTATTTGGCCGAACTTGTGGCCGAGAAACGGAAAGGTTTTTTACAGCAATACACACTGTATGCGCTGATAGCGGCGAACAGAGCGTCGACCGTCGATCAACTGACAAGCGATGAAGCGCGTCGGCATTTAAACATGCGCCGTCGAATATTCCAGCGTTATCGCTGGCTGTCGTGCAAATTCTAGAATAAGCCCGAGTGTGCGCGTCTTGCTCGCAATCTTAACAAAACGATCTACAATGATCGCGAAGCTTCTCGAACAATGAGGCGCGGTTCGCGCTGAGCGTTGCTGAGAGTCTTTGTGGCCGAAAACCGAATACAGCAAAAGTAATAAAGAAACGCACGTGGCAATATCATCATTCCCATGGTTGCTCAACGATCGCAGCACCAGAGTTCCCTCTAGTAAATATTGTAGGAAACTGTAAGCGCGAAGGTGCGCCACATACATGCGTATTTGTATGCGCCATTTTCGAGTAATTGACGCCGTCTCCTTCGTGGCCTTGTCGGCGATCAGCCGTTTCTGATTCCTGGCATGGAGGAAAGGAGAATTTAGGAGGGAGCGTTACGCAGTGGGATAAGAATAAAGTGAAAAATTCACCGACAACAGTGATACTGCCTAATGCAAATTGTAATGTGATATTGCCTAATGCACAGCTGTTAGGTGTTGTGATTTTGCTATAAGTTGCGCTGCGACTGCCTCGCTAAACGGGATGCCGCGGAAGGCAGCGCATGGGCCCGTTCTACAACAACCGCCACAGACATGCCTCCGTTCATGCCACACTTCATTTGCTTATATGGTATCGGTGGACGTCCTCGCTGAGTACCTTAGTGAGCGTTATCGGTGACCGCGCCTCACTGTGGCGCTGTGGGTGGCCGCTGCGTAACCTGTTGTCTTGCCACTGTCGTTTCCTCCTCCTCGCGCTGTCCTCTTTATCGCCGTCTTTCATCCTACACTACGCGCCGCGTTACCTCTCTTTCGTCCTCGTTCGCGGCGCCGGTTACGACGACGCCCACGCCGCTCAACGCAGGAATGGGCGTCTAAGAGCTGTGCTCTAAAACCTATATATTATGGGAGAACTTGTGTCTGTAAAACTAGATGCAAGATGTAAGAGTCCGCCTGAGCGTTCCACACGCAATGTGCCCCTCGACCAACGCACGTATTTGTCATCTCCCAAGCCTCGGATCACCTGGTTTCGCACTGCCGCCGTGATCAGCCCACCTTTAACCAAGCTACGATGTCATGTGATGACGGCATAGGCTTTCTAATGAACTTTCTAGTGCCCATGCGCGAGATGCATGCGTTGCCCTTTCCAAGAAGCGCGAGCAGGAACACGGCCTTGCAGACCCTAACACAGCAGCTCGCTCCGCTCCGAGTTCGCTGTTTTTCGTCCTCGTTCACTCCATTGGTTACGCCGACGATGGCGACGCTGCTCAAAGTAGGAACGGGCGCCTTAGTGCTGCGCTTTAAAATAGTAGGCCTGGAAAGCACACGCCAAGCTTGTACTGCCTCCATTTTCCCAATATTTAATGTATCTCTCATTAAAAAAAAAACCACGCACATCCACGAAGTGAATCATGATGAATGGGCGAAGCACTGGGGATCGTTCGGTCACCGTGAATCTCCCGTTTGTAGGTTTTGCCGTTTTTCCGCCGCTTCCCGGTCCCTCGCCTCTGGAGTAGTAGCGTGCCGTCGGCGTTCCCGTTGAGCTGCTGTCGCATGCCGCGCTTTACGTTCGTTTTCATCCATGACAGAAAGAGAATGTGTTGTCTGGAACACGCTTATATACGTATTTGCACCACATCATCCTCTGGTCTATTTTCACTCCAGCGTGCATTGCGCTGTCATATGCTTGATTGGTGGGCGCTTAATGTCGGTATTTTAGAAGCTTGCTCCTTATGCTCGGGGCTTGTCCGTCGCCGTAGCCGCTAGTATTCATTGCTCCCGCTTGCTTGGCGTCACACATGTAAATTATAACCATCTCAGCGCACGCTCGCGCGATAGGGAAGTCTTCTTTCTCTAGTTCTTCGACTGCTTTGATGATGATATTTCAACGGTCCAAACCACATATAGCATAGCCAACTGTAGCATGCGTCGCTCGCTCCAATCCGGCGCGTGCTCTAGTTGGATAGTGCACCGCGAGAGGGCCACATTTGCGTGCTTCCTATGTCTTTCTACGTTCGTCAGTCAGTGCGCTTCGATACTAATAAAATGAACGAATAAGACAAGGCGGCGGAGCGGGGGGTTCGCAAGGCAGCAGCAATGTGGGCTGGCCGCCAAGGCCCTGCGGTGAGAACTCGGGAGGCCGAAGAGAGACGTCGGCGTTATCAGGACCACGAGATACAAGTCCGCAAAAGCGAAGCAGCTCGGAAGCGGCAGCAAAAGTACCCCGAAGAGGTACGGGTGCAGGATGCAGCGGCCAAGCGCCGAAAGTACTCGCTACCTGAAGTTGGTTGCGCCGACTCGCGCTTCAAGCGCGATTTCCTCGACCACACATTGCGGCCACAGCTGCAAGGTCTGCGACCACTTGTGGTTTGACAACAAGCTGACCACAATCGCTACTATGCCAAACGTGTCACGTCTTTATATGAGAGCAGAGAAATTGTACGGAGCATCTACGGTTTACCCGATTAACTCCGAGCAAGCTCCTCTAACATCATTCAATTCGTCAATATGGTGGCGCTTTTTTATGGTGTTTTGACCTGTTTATATTGTGGCAGAAAGAGAATGTGTGGTATGGAACGCAAATCCACGCAGTGAATTATGACGAGAAGGAGGAGCTAGGTCCTAAGGTCCATAATGTCTATGTTGTAGTCGCCGACTAGTATGAAAAGTTTGTTCTTGTAGGAGTTTTACATTGATCTGTCACAATTATGATTCATATTATTGTACTGTTTAACTTTTTTTGTGTGTCTCACGTATGTTATCCGAGCGTTGCCCCATATAATGTAAATTGTGTGACATGAAGTTACATAAAAAGTCGGCGACAAAGCACGGTCTTAAGGTCCATAATGCGCCCGTTGAAGTCACCGACTAGTATAAAGGGTTTGTGCTTGTAGATATGATATTTTATATTGTTTCGTCACAATTGTGATTGTCATTCGTCTATTGTAAACCTTTTTTTCTGTACATACACAGATATGCTTCGACTCCAAGTTAAGCGCCCCAAATGGGAGCATAAGGCCAGGCCAAGAGAGCCGTAGGCTGCTTGAGGCTCCTAGAACTGAGACAAGGCATATAAGCCTCTAGAATAAGGGAGCAGTGACACGAAATTTCAAGTTATGTATGTGGCCTTCACTCGATAGCTTGATATACAAAAGTTTTTTGCGCCAAGTACGAATTGCGTCCGTTGGGTAGAAGTTATCTTATTTCTAGGGTGAACAGCGTACGAAAGCTCAACGGTTCGATCAGCACCTTGCGACATCGACAGTATTATGGCGTGTTCAGCTGGCCTCCAGGCCACGTACCAGGCGTGGAGTGACCACGCGCTAGTAACGAATACGTCAACAATCTCAGTGTTGTCGTCGTGGTGCCGATGAGCAGCGACGCCTGGCAGCGGCTTCGCATCGATTGTCTGGGTTGATTGTCTCAAGTCCTGCGCCTTCGCCGCGCCGCTTCGAATGGTTTGTCATGCACTCGTCAGAGTGTGATAAGTGGGAGCGACGATCTCAACTGCATTACGTGCCAGCGTTTAGCCAAACAGTTGTGCGCGCTTTACACCAGTGTCGTTTCAAGTACCAGAAGAAGGAATGTCATTGTCGCGGGCAGCTGCAAAGTCTGTTTATAAAACATTCCAGGTAGGACTGCGCATGAAATTTGCGTCTCTCCACGCGTCTCCGCAGTGCATTGAACAATGGCCTTACCTATGCCTCCTCAGGCGCTGGTCTTACAGATGCAGAAAATGTGCTGTTCTTTGAAGCTTGATATTGACATAGGCGAAACGTGCGGCACGGACGCCTAGCTGGGGACGAGACTTGCAGAGCGTCGACAGCGTTGATGTGTGTATGTTGGGGCAACTGGTTGGGGGGGGGGGGTGAAAGAAGGCGATCACGGCGTAACGGAAGAATCGGAAGACGCGAATTGTGTTCTGAGCAGTGCGGACGTATTTCACCTTTAATAAATTATTGAATTGATCGTTAGTTGTTGTTAGTCAGCGGACTGCTTACTTTTGTGCACAGGATAGGAGCACCTGTCCTGTCCATCAACGTTTCTTTCTGCTCTGTATTCTTGCCAGCCAGCATGGCTCAAGCGTGCGTCTCCAGGTGCCTACTCGTCGCTGCTCGGACCGGCGTTGATTTGAGAATCGCTTCGTTGCAGATTATCGAAGTGAGTATAATTCGCGACGTCGTGAATCTCAGTGATTTCTAATACCTCAATATTTTCTTCATCACTTGCAGACACTGATGACGGCGCTGACGACGGTGGTAGTGACGAAGACATGCCTACACGTGCGCGTCTAAATATTTAATGACAGCTGAAAGTAGCGTCACCATTTTATGTGGCCACGCGATCAGGTGGGGGCCATTTCGGGGCGTGACCACGGGGGTGACCGCGCGGGAGCGCTGCCAGCACTGAAATGTGACGGGCTTCGCACCCGTTTTGAACCGGGCTCGTCACTGGTCATACCAATCAATATTACAGATATGTATTCATCCCCCTCCGAGGCATTTTCAATGGTGAATCTGTACTAGGGGGTCGATAACTACACGTGGACGCAAAAAACGCGACATGCGTGAAGTTGATGTCAATGCTCATTTAACATTTAGCGTTCTGTAGATAAATGCCTCCATCCACTGTTCCTACGGTTGCTGCCACCCAACTCCACCCGACTTAGCAAAGGCCATATCCTACGGGCGTGAGCGGATGACGTTTATAGATGTAGTTCGCCAATCCACGTAGAGGTTCGTCTGACAAATACTGAGTTTAAAATAAAGTTTCACGGTTGCATTGGAAATTAATTCTCTAGACTGCGGTAGTCGGGGGCACTTTAAATTTAAACGCATATTTTCACAAAAAAGTTGCCTTCAAAACTTGCGTCACGACTGCTGCTGAAAATAAAGTGTTTAGAGATCATATTTGGTCGGCTCCATTGAGACTACGCATTCCTTTCGTCACTTGTAAGCTTTCTCCATTCTATTACAACCTTAGAAAACAGTCACGAGTACCCTTATACATTCGCCTAAGACGACTCGAAGGCGAAAGCCATCTTGTTCTTGGTCTTTCTATTGATCTTCCCGGCCCTCCTCCGGTGGCTTTCTGCACCTAACGTGGTTTCGCACTGCCTCCATGATCGGAGGCGGTATTGCAAGCTTCCTGCTGCTCATTTGGTCTTGCCCTGGCTCCGTGATCGGCCCACTTTTGACCAAGCAACGATGTGCTGTGTTGACGTCATATGCTGATGTACTCACGTGACGATAATTTTTTGGAAGAGTCGTTTTGCCGCCCCAGACGCGGAGCGCCGACTCCCACGGTGAATTTTCGCGTTTGATGAGACATCTAAGGTCACCTTGATAAAGGCCTCTCCCACGTATCTATGTTGCCTTGCCGCAGCCATTTCAGTATTGCACTGGAAAACTTCAAATTGCAATAACGCCATCAACTTACCTACAACATCGGCAGCGCTTCATTTCATGACTTCGTCAGATGCAATATTCCCCCTATGTTTTGCATGACTCACGCACTTTCGTGTTCTACGATACTAACAATAATTTATAGACTGTAGGCGTTATTTTTTTTTTAATTTTGTCGTATCATGGTGCTTTTCATGGTAATTTATTTCAACGTTTTTATTCGTTCTGAAAGGTGCATCATATCGTCACACACGCTCAATTCTTCTGATGATTTAGGTTACCGGCCCATTGCACGTGTAGCTGCTGCCTGGAGCGAACAGCGACTGAATGTCTAGGAACACTCGATATTAATTTAAGATCATCTGTTAGGCTTGAGCGCGCAAACGGGAACTGCTGAGTTTATTCTCGAACTAACGCGGCCACCAGCGATAAGGGTCGGATGTTTGATACCGCTTATATAAATGCTGACGCGCATTGCGGTGCATAAGATTATCGACGGCCGACGCCCCGCTTGCCGCCATCAGCGTACAGCGTCTATTGCATGTACTTTGACTTTTCGTTTCCTTTCGTTTCCCAAATAGAAGTTTCGTCTTCAACACGCCGACTGCTAACTTCGTCAGTGTCATAACCACGTGGCAATATGCTAGGCCTGGTAGGATAGAGTGTTCGAGCAACTTTTGTTTCATATATATTGCGTCGACTTGCGGTCTTCACTGTCGCATAAATGTAGCAGTAGAGACCCCCTATTCCCAGGGATTATTTAAAATCTGACCGTTAAGCTTACTACTAAATACGCACTGTTATTTGTGTTCGGCCTCACTAATTAAAAATGACCAGAATTCGCTTTCGCTCCCCCTCAAATTTTACCTGTAAGTTTACCATAAAGGTAAAGCTTATTCAGTTATTGTGCATGCTGAACCGACGTTTAGTCGTAAATCTAACACTGAGGCGCTCGTAGTAAAAATATCCAAAACCGCGCATTTACTGGCAGCCGTCATCCTCAACTGACTGAGAAATGTTCATCAAATTACTCCTCGTTTTAAGCGAGTATAATATTTTTGAAGTTCTATTCTGCCGCTCTCTGGGCCTGCGCGAGTTCAGTTTTCGTAGGAACGCGTCCTTGTGGTAAGTACAACATGCGTGGACGCGAGGCTTGCCGCGTAACATCGAGACAGCATCATCCGCTTTGTGCCTGCCTATTTAAATGGTTTACTAGCGACTATTAGGCTGACACATCGAGAAATGCGATGCCCACTAACATGAATTTATGTGCAGCTGTTCACTGACGGGCTGCATAGCGTGCACAGACAGCTCAGTAGCGTTTGTTGTCGGGATAGTTGGTACATGGCTGAAGTTGAATTGATGGCGCGAATGCTCGCACAAGGACGAAGAATACAGGACAACCAGAAGACGGATTGCGAAGCAGAGCCCTAGGAAGAATAAAATTTAGTTGCGAGTGTGCGCTTGTCCGCGTCCTGTGTTTTCGTCCCTTTCCGAGCATTTGCGCCATCAGTTGAACTTCAACTCGCAGCTCCGCGGGAAGTGACACCTGTTTGTGCAAAATCTAGTTACCTGCTCTAAGGTTAACAAGCGAGACAACACTACGACTAAGAAAATGATATCTTGCTTTAACATGGATGGTAAGTCGCACTTACTAAGCAACACATGGTCGCTGGTCAAACACCGTCACTTAATGACGATTGTGTTGGATGTAGATTCGAAAAAGGCGTGTTGGATTCACTTCTGTTGTCAGTAAGCTTTTTTTTTTTGAAAAATGTAGCTTCTCACTTGGGACAAGCATTGCAGTAGAATATAAAACGCGATAAGCAATAGAAATTGAAAAAAAAAAAGCAGCCAATAATTATTGTTGCGATTTTAGGCTCCAAATTCACCACATGATTATGAGGGAGGCTGATGTGAAGGGCTCGTGAAATTTTGGCCACCTGGTGTTATTTAACGTGCACCTAAATCGAAATACACGGGCCTCTAGCATTCTGCCATCATCGAAATGTGGCCTCAACGACCGGTATTCAATTCCACGAGCCTTTGGGCCAGCAGCAGAGCACCGTAATCACTGTACCACCGTGGCGGCGGACAGAAACAACATCAATGAATATCCAAGGAAACAGAAAAACACGGCAGTCCTTCTGTTTGTTCGTCCATCAAAGGTTCGCGATATTTAATAAAATTAGTCGATTTGATGGTTGAATTTACTCGTTATATATTGTAATGCAATACAATAATCCATAGCAGGGCAAGAACCAGCCACGCGCATAAGTGGCGTTACAGCGTCCAAACCATAAGCTCACCGACGCGTTCGGAGCTTTTGTAGTTGTCAAGCGCAAGGATTCCATCAATTCGAATAACGTTGTCACTCACTGACTCCATCCTTCCGTAAGTAACCTCACCTCCCAACGTGTATGATGCAACGCAGGTGACGCAATTCAAGCTTACTTATGACGGAAGGCCAACAACGGCGATTTATAGTACGGTATGTACTGTACTATGGGAGAGCATTAGGCCATCCCGAATGTCAGTAAGCACGGTCAGTTTCGACATCTGATGAGGACAGGCTGTACTGTCCATGGAGCCAAAAAGAAACGAGCTCTAAGGCTAGGTCATCGTGAAAAGCCAGCGTGCTCTGTCTGGTTACATTGAAAAGTTATGCTGCCCCTTTAGTAGCCTTACTGAACACCTACAGAACAAAAAGCGATGATGAACGAATGATACCGCTCCTCTTTATCCGTTAAACGTACGGCTGCAAGATAACAAAAGTACCTGGGAGGTTGTGGTTTATTGTCTGCTACGAGCTCCTTCTCAAGCAAGAGGCAGATGAAGGCAAAATAAGCACATGAAGGAATGGAAAATATTTTTCATGTGTACAGGCGCGGTGGTCGAACCGTATATTCCGTGCTTTCAAATAACTTGGCCAGATCACTAAAGTTACAAATATGCTCACTTAGACTTGCGGTTCGCATGCGGCATGTATGGTAAGTGTTGCGCCATATCTATATAGTTCATCTCACAAGCGAGTTTCAGGACTGTGGAGGCTGCGGGGCCACTTTGACAATAAGAAGAAAATCCATCACGATGTGTTCAATCGCACCGCGTCGTCTGCTCAGCGTTCTTATAGCGTCGGCGCTGTCGCATGCTGCAAGTAAAGCCAGCACACCACGGAAACCAACACTCTTAGCGTTGGGCAGCAACGGCAGGGCGGGTAAAAACATGGAGGCAACCCTCGAAGCTGGGTACTTTCGCCTCGAATTTTTAAAGTTGCCGTCGTGGGCTGTGTGGCCAATACATTATGAACCGGCGCTTGTGCTTGCGTTGCATTTGCGTCCTGACGATTCGACAGCGATGTATTCGTGATAATTTTGCACTGTTTCCAAGATTCAGTCTCAAATTCTCAGGGAGAAGGTTTAGCAGGCGTGGCTGAACAAGCTTCTGATCGCAGTAATAAGGAAAAAACATACATCAAACATGGTTCTCAGCAAGAGATGAGACAAACCGATAGCCAATTCCACCGTTCAGATATTGCTGTCAGGACAGTGGCAAGTAGCAACGGCGAGTTCTGGTCGAAGCGGGCGGTCGCGTCAGCATTTGCGCAGCCATACAATAATTCAAGGCATATGACGTACATATTGTGATGTGATTAGCTTATCACGTAGAGCTGTGACGTAGTACATGCCGGATGAACGCATTTATCTTAACTTTGCGAATTACATTCATATTACAAATAGAACTGTATTATGCTGCACAAGCATGTGGCTTCCTCACTCGTCGTAGCTGGACCCTGCTACAACCAGCATGTGAGATAGAATATAGTACAGTTGTCAAAGAGCCGGGTCGTCTCACCGTAGGCAGTGCCCATGACAACACGATAGCCTACATTTAGCCAACACAAGCCAATATAGCTTGTCACATATATTACAGTCTAACTTTGATGCTTTGTAACTTCTATCAGTCGCTGTAGTGCTGCCTTCCTTCTGAGATAATGTATACCACTGTCATACGCAAAGTAAGAATCCATGCGCTTTATAGACAGCTGCGCATTTTCATGCGGATGCACGTGTTTTTTGCGTGATGAATTGGCTTTGAATGCTTACAGAGAAATAGGAAAAGATGATGAAACTAGAAAAGCCGGAAAAACATTCCTGCGACCGCAATAATTTTTGGGGATGGTTTAGGAGTGATGCTGTATCGGCGACTGTATTCGCATTTATGCTGCAAACACCTCTCCGCTCGTTCCTCCGGCGTAAACGACAGCAGACGGTGGCGTTGTTCCTCGGACTCAGGGTCTTGGATGCCTCATTGTCGGTAGGGCGACACCTTACGAAGGACCGATACGTAAAGGAGAAAAAAGAAGAGCTTGTCATTTCTGTATCCGTCCTTCGTCAAGTGTCGCGCTACCTACAGTGATGAATCACTACCAACAAGCCCGATCGAATTGTCGGTCAGGGCCTTTGGCAGCATTCTCCTCTTTTTACATAGCTGCGCTTTCGGTCTCCGTATTCCTGTTGCTGCTGGTCACGCTTTCCGCTTGTTCCTCTACAGTGACCACGCTGCACCGCCATGGCACTTTCGGTCTCCCGCAGTGTTCTTCATACCACAGCACCGCCACCACACTATACCGAGGAACCGCCGCACTCTTTCTCCTTCTCCCCTATGAGTTTCCGTTCGCATAGCCATCAAGCCCCATACGGATGCTAGCCGTGACCTCCCCTCCCCCCGTGCATTGGCTAACGTTAAAGAGCTTCGCTTTAAAATTCTTGGAGAATCTCCTTTGGAGAGACCTAAGCAATGTGTAAGCGCAGAACATTATTGTAGGTTGGGTCGTCCATCGAAAGCTGTTTCCGGATGGCAACAGCATGGTGTCCCTCATCTTCTCTCAAACGTTCATCAGTCCCACAGAAGGCACATTCCGCGGCCACAGAAACGCGAGTATGACTAAAACTCACAAGGTTCCCCATGCATTCGCCTAAGACGACTTTAATGCGAAAGACATTTCTTCTCCCCAGTCGAGCTATTCATTTTCCCTCGTCCCCCGTGCGAAAGCTTCCTGCACCTCCACTGGTATTGCACTGCCTCCGTGATCGGCCCACCTTTCATCAAGCGACGATGTCGTGTGATGAGCTCTTCGTGTGACATCACGTTCTGTGGTGTCATTACGCCGTCCGGATGGCGTCACACATTTTGGTGACCTGTGGAGTCATGGCAACGTCACGTGCTGATGTCATCACGTGATGATGATGTTTTGCGTCAATCGTGTTGATGCCGCCGATGCAGGACGCCGACGATCAATTTTTGCGTTTGATGAGGCATCAAATGCTTCTGTATAAACATTTTTTGAAAGGTATTAGTTTGCTTGACGTGTACAATCCTTCATGCCGGCTTCCATTACGCGTTGAAGACGACGTTATACTAATGTTGATCAAAACGACGTTCCTGGCCATAATAGCCGAATCGGAAAACGAATGGTTACACAAGTTTGGGGCTTGTAAAATGCTGCAGCCGTAAAATAAATCTAGACTGTCCCATTTGTTAAAAATGGTGAACCGAGTGCAATGTAACTCTAAAGGACGGACTCGCTGTCACGTTGTAGCAACCTCCGCCACTTCGGCGTGTTGCACAGAATTACCAGAATTATATGGCTCGCCTACCTACAATTACTATAAAAGGTAACCGCTCTGCATGCTTCAGGTAACAAAGTCAATAGCGCTGTGAGAATATTGCAGCTGAGAAAGAAAATGAAATTTAATAATTTTACGGGCATAGATGCTTGTCACCGCACTGAGAAGAGGTGATGGGAGAAACGTAGGTCACATCATAGCAAAAATAGAAACCTATTGGAACAAAATGTAAGTATTCGACTTAAATTTGCCTTGTGGACATACTAGTTTTACCAGAGAAGCACTTAATCTTCCGGACAGAGCTGTTACGAGCCTTTCCGTTGCACTTCCCTGGACAATAATTACCTACGAACAGAGTGATGACTTTTTCTTTTTCATTTTAGTAACAAATATTGAGCACAATGAAGAGCCAAGATCGTGATGAAAAATACTGACTGAGCGATGACATCGACAAGTGCAACATATCGGATAATACTAAAGAAATGTGGTGCACTCATCAATAAGGCCAATTTTTGTTCTTTTTTTGCCTGCCTACGATATTTATAACATCGCTTCAATAATTAAACGAGTCAAACAAGACAGCACACGCATCGGTGAAAAGTTGTTTAGTTCGGCTAAATCTTCAAGCCTAAACATCCTTCATCAAAAACTCTACGTAGCCAGCCTGAAAAAAAGAAATATTTTTGACACTTGCGCTTTCAAGACAGGTATCTCCATTACCGCTGTACGCCGTTTTTTCTTCTCATTGATGACCTCGACCACAAAGCAGATCGTATGTGTTCCAGAGGTTTGCATTGCTCTCATTTTTCTTCTTGTACTTTTTCGGCTACTCTCATTTAAACTTCGAACGAGCTTGTTTCAACGCCTATCGTAAGTCGAGTGGATGAGAAGTCAGTAACAACATTTCTCGCGCGGAGTTCTCTTGGTATGAAACCGATACGCCTTCAACTTCTGACTGGTGTTAGATCCGGCTGTCTTTGACACGCGTTATATTGACTTCGGGGGTAGACCTTTGCCGGAGACGAGATGTTCCGTATATCTCCGTAGTTATTGTTCCTTCGTTTCCGCCGTTTGTCAAAGAAAGGTGGTTTCGCCTGCGAATCACATTTGACAGAAAACGTTAAATGAAGTGGTTCTATCTCCGTCGAAGCTTTTCTTGTGCAGTGTCGTTCAGATATACGTACACTGTCATGCTCTGTTTGTTGTGTTTGTGTATTACCTTTGTTCGGAAGAAATTTCCCTCTTATATCTCGTTTATTGGACAGTAAGAAATTTCTCGGTCCTCTGCAAAAATACCTTCTCTGGCTCTCTATTGAATACGTATCGCTTCGAACACGGTGAAGTTTCGTTAACGCTCAAACATACGAACCATATTTCATACACTTCATGATCGCTTCATATTTAGCTGGTACACATATCCTGCATATGCAGGCGTCTCATATTGATGCTTGTCAAGTGTGTCAGGAGGAACGTATTTGTTCTTTTTTAAGCAACAGAGCATTCCATATCTGTACATTTTACTGTTTCGATGGTAAGTATACTACTAATATGCTTTCTGTTTTCAAAAGTATTTTTGTACTAGCTCGTCGGTGATGACATGCAAAATTCGTGGGAGATATGACGCATCGGTACGCGCACAGCAGAAAATCGCTCTAACGTAGCTATTCGTTCGTGTTGGTTTTCCATAGTGAGAACACGAGCAGCGGTTGAGTTACCAGAAGGTGTCTGTGTGACCAATAAGATACGTTCGTGTTTAGTGTTTGCTGCTCCCGTAGGCAAGGTCATTCATTATTTTAAGGACTCAGCAATGCCAGTGCATTGACAACTTTATGCACAACTTTATGCAGGCATGCACAATGAACTTATCGAATTCTCAGATGCTCCAACAGGGTAGAGAAATGCCAAAATGAAACCCTGGCGCAAACAGGAATAAGTAAACGCCCAATTCCTGTGGGTTATTGGAGTAGGCTAAAGCGTGGTATGTTCCTGAACACATACGATTCCAATGATAACGTTATCGGTGATCAACACATTAACTAGCTGATATGAAAGAAAAAAAATTACACCATTTCCCGCTAAAGGGGACCATGAGGCGATGCGAAGCCGGAGCACTTGCACGACCGCGTTCCGTTGGCGTTCTTTGGGCATGCTGCCGGCCTCGCGTCCTGGAACGCGAAGAGGAACGCTACGCGCGTCTTGTCTTCTCTCTAGCCTGGCTGTTAATTCTCACAGGGCGAGCGGGCAACGCGGTCGGCAGGCGTGCGAGAGAGGGGCAGCATAGGAGAGGAGAGAGGCGGGGAGGGGACGCGCATGCGCTAGTGCTCATCGCGGCGTTGCGCAGGAGAGAATTTCGGCATGTCTAGCCGGCGTTTTAGAGGAAGAGTGGAAAGGGGGACGGGAGAGGGAAAGTGGAAAGGGGATGCGCATGCGCAGTAAGGGTGGTCACGCCGCACACCACCATCACCGGATTGAACTCCGCCATAAGATACTTCGCATCTAAAACGTCAGTTTCCGAGAGCCTCCACAAGATTTAGAGTGAGGCTCATGGCCGTACTGAAGAAGGAAGTTAAAAAGAAACAATTTACTCAAGGCAAACGGAAGCCCCTATGGAGTGACAAACAACTACAGCTACGTGTCCTGAACTGAGAGTGACGCACACCTCAGGCTAAGGTTTCCTTCAATGGCACCTAGCAATAAATGCAGGTCACTGTTTGCGCTTCCCTGATGTTTCTGTCTTCGTACGGTGGGCACGTGTTCAGTCGACTGGCAGGCTCACACAATCTCCACTTCCGCCTATCTGCCCGTTGCAAGGAAGCGCGTTACCTTATGACCTGCAGAATCATTTCTCTTTGGCCGAGTGTGAGTCCTTTCTTCGGGCTTTGTGAACGCTCCAGCTGCCCGAGACGGTGTGTGCAACGCCTTCAAAAACAAAGAATAAGAGAAGTCACTCGCATGTTACCTTCTTTATGAGAAAGTGTTCGTTACCTTGAAAGCGAGGAGAAAACGGCGTCGTCAAATTTTCAGTTCTTTTTTTTGCTGCCCATTACGCACGAAAGTGCGAAGTCTTTTGCTGTACGCGGTCACATGCTGCCACATTTCACCTTCCTATATACACATGCACCGTACTGTTTGCTATTAATGCTACGTGGTAACGTAGAGGCGAATTTCGGAATGGTCGCCGTGGAAACACTACAATAACTTCCAAAAGGCCAGCCAGTGGCCAAGGCAAGCTTGAATGCCTTGGAAACAACACGCACAAATCTCTATTGTTTTCGGGGAGATACCTGCCTGATGTATACCGTTGAGCTACATGCTGCTATGATATTCCTCAAAGTGTAGGTAGATTTTACTGGAGATCGCCAACACTGATTTCGATATGTTACTTTCCTCCGAAGGAACTATCTCTGATATGATAATTAACCTACAGCTCACATTATTAGAGCAAGAGAGCCTGATCCCTAAGAGAGCACCACTCTAAGATAGAATTTTTTTTTCGAGATAAAGCGTGGACGAGCGCTGGTTTCACTTTCGCCGACAAGGCGCTGCGAGAACTTCCTCTCCAGCATTCTTTAAGGCGAAAGCCATAGATGCCTCATCAAACGCTAAAACCAGCCTTTGGCAACATCGGCGTGAACATGAGTGATGCAAAAAATAATCACATTATGGTGTGACAATATCGCGCCGTCACGGGGCCGTAAGTCAATAAATTTTGTGACGTCACATGACCACTCCATCATATGACGTCATCCCTTGTTAAAAGGTGGTCGATCACGGAGGAAGTGCAAAAAAACCCCAGGCCTGCGCTGAACCCGCAGCACAGTCACAGCGAAAGCTGGAAGAGCGGCGTTTCTTGAGCCCGTTAAGCTCTCTTGGAGCTACAATACAAGTACACTAGAAAGGTACCCACTACGCCATAAATCACAATTTTTGTGAAGTTGGGAAGCACCTACTAAGCCATTCGTCATTCTGCGGAGAAGCTAGGCACCAGCTACACGTCTGTAAGGCATTATGACGCGACGACTGATGACGATGAAGAATTATGGCTCGGCCCTTTGTAATGGGTTGGAATGTTTGAACGGCCGACCAGTTATGTAATTTGCGTTGGGTGACGCCCGGTCGCTATTTGCCTCTCCCGTCATGCTGTATAACATGCGTTGACGTGGGAGAGAGACGGGAGGGGGGGGGCGAAGAACTTTACCGAGACCCCGAGGAAATGGATCATGCGCTTATGGGCTTCCTTGGCAACCAATACAAGTGCACTTGCGAGGAACCCACTACGCTATAAATCGTAATTTTTGAGAAGTAGGGCAGCAGGCACTGTGCCATTTTTCTTAATTCTACGGAGAGCGTTGGTACCTGCTAAACGCATGTAAGGCATTATGCGCACTTTGTTGATGTTGTACCTGATGACGATGAAGAATTATGGCAGACACCTTTGTAATAGGTTGGAAGCATTCAACAACCTACTCGTTGCGCAATTCGCATTGTGTGACGCCTGGTTACAGAATTCGCGTTGTGCGACGCTTGGTGCTTATTTTACTCTTCTACCACGCTATACTGCATATGCTAATGTGGTTCCTTCCCGACATGAAGCCTGTATAGGACCTTTTTGCAAAGCAGTTTCAAGCACCGGAATGGCTCAGAGGTTGAATACTGGGCTCCCACGCAGAGGGCCCAGGTTCGAACCTCGTTCCATCCTGGAATTTTTTTCTTATTTCGTTTTTTTTTCTTATTTCGAGCGATACTGGTTACGGACACCGGCGGCGGCGGCGGCGCCGGCGGACAACTACGGCGCCAAAAACGGCCGATGAAATGGTCTCATAACAGCTTTCGCTGTAAAAGGGCGAGGTGCCTAAAGCTTGCGATGCCTCCGATCCTGGAGGCAGTGCGAAACCACGTTAGGGGCAGATGGATTTCGGAGGGGAGGGGGAGAAGACCAATACATCCAGTGAAAAGAAGAAAATGGCTTTCGATTTCGAGTCGTCTTAGTGAAATGCGTGATTGACCTTGTGAGCTTTTTTTTTAAACTTCCTCGTGCGGCACATGTGTTTTTTTTCTAACGATCGTCACCATTGCGAGCGGCGTCTTAATAGACACACTCCGAAACGCGTCTGAATGTTCACAAAGTAGCAATTTTTTCAGATATACAATTATTCATGTCGGGTTTTATTTTGTCCGGCCGAGAGCTTTCATTCCACTACCACGAAAGAGAACGGAGCCTTCGTTGAAAATGTTCTGTTTTCGCATTTGGTTTGCACGCCCGGTATAGGCGATGCGCAAAGCGCCGACGACGCCATCTGCCGCCATGGCTCGGAAGCGCTCGCGGGCCCGGCGAGCAGTGTTCCCGCGAGCGTCTATACGCGAGTGCATGGATGGATGTGTTTTGCATCGTGATTTAACGATTCTGGCGGGCCTCAGCGATGTCGAAAAATACTTGCTGCGTTGTCGGCTGCTCAAACACATACAAAAACTCGCCAGGAACGCACTTCTACATGTTTCCGGTGCTATTTCATGAGCGAGAGCGACGGCGACGGTTGATTGCGGCTGTCCGACGCAAAAGGTAAGCAATCGCGCTTTGTTTAAGCAGTGTTAGAACGATTACCGTGTTTTTATTTCTCCATTTATGTCGCTACGTCTTCAGCGAACGCTACTACGTTTACATTTGGTCGCCTCGCCTGCATTGTAGACGCTACAATGCACATGAGGTTGTTATCACTGATAGGACGCGATGCCTAGGCTCTCTTGAAAAACGAATGGCGCGAAGCGCTATGCCAGAGAATGTGGGGCAGGTGGCAGCTCCTTTACAAAAGCGCCGTAGAATCACACGTGTGCTGCACGAAATGGGCTGCATTCTACCTAATGATGGCACTGGAATGCGATCACCAGTGCAGAATGTTCGCTGTGCGCTCGCCTCAACTGTATGCATATTGGTTGCAACACATGGCACCTTGTTGGCACTGAAGGTTTTTGACAGGACATTCAACCGATTCAACCTCCCTTTGAATGCCTCGTAACATGACTTCATGCTAATAAAAAAAACCCTTGATGTATCCCACTAATACTCATTCGCTTTACACAAGCTGTGTTATGAGTGGGGCCATAGGCGTGCTCACGGGGCGTGGGGGCTTTCCTATTTGCCTAAGAGGGGGGGGGGGGCGCAAAATCTGCCCCTTCTGCCTCATTTGTCTGTCTGGCGCGGCTAAGACGCCACTCCTCCTGAACGCGCACGCCAGAAGAAGCCTCATCCATCAGAGAAACCGACATTTTGTGCCAGAACTGTTTCAACCGCTTCAAACAGATCGCCGTAGAGTCTCTGGATGCATCTCATTCTGACGAAAATTTTGTTTCCGAACAAATTGCTGTCGAAGAGCTAAACGTATTCGTGAAGACAACAAAATATATCTTTTTCAGCGAAATTACAGGGGGTCGACGGACATGCACCGACGTTCTTCTCTGAAGACACCCAGCAAATACGTAGCCAAGCTGCTATGACAAGCTAGGTGACCACCAGCTCCGCAGTGACTCAGTCCCGCGCCACTAGCGCAAGCTGCCGAGATATTTTTTCGCAAGTTTATCGTGCTGGTTTCAAAGTTTTACCAACGCAGACCATTGCGTGGCCACACCCGTGAAATCCATGCGCCGGCGCGACAGCGCTCCCTCAAAATCTACTATATAAACACATGGCACGTAAACGAAGCTACTGTGTCGAGAAAAAACGTTGGTTCATCGTCAACGCATGCAGGCATTAGTGATCGGGACGTTGTAAAGAAAGCGGTGTGCTTACGATGAGCTCCACTTCGTAAGGAAGCTTGTTGACGCTTGTCTTTTTCAAACACTTGGCGCGTATAGTGACATTGTCGTCCTACACAGCTGTTACATGGGACACATGTCCACTATTATACAGCGGGGCTCCTTTGCGCACACTATCGCCGCAAAAGTAATTATCAGGGACGCGCACAAGCGGCAAATCGCACGCGCGCACTTCCGTCATGCTTGCAGTGAAAGGAGGCGTCCCGCTACGCGGCCCGTGTGCGGTTCCAACAGGCCGCCGCTACGCGGCTTTCAGTGGCGCCCCTATAGGCGCTGCGCATCGCGAATAAGGCATTCGTGTCTTAAAGGCACACTGACGTGAAATGATGAATTGGTTTATTTTGATAAAGTGCACTTTTTAAACTATACGGACTTTATTTCCACTATTACAGGTTTATTAATAGGGTTTGAATTTTTAAACATGTTTAAATGTTTAAATTTCACGCCGAAATCACCGCATGTTGTGTCGCACATTTCAAGGTGTATTTTTGCTACTTTAACCACATTGGCACAACGAAATTTCTTGAAACTTGGTATGTTGAGTTTGTGGCCCCCTGAGAGGACAATGTATTTTATTTTTTTTTTCGATAAGGAACTGCGTACGCCCCAGTAGACACCGTCAAAATCTATGACGTCACGGTGACTGGTCCGGAAATTTCCAAGTGGCGTCGCCACCTGCATTTTATTTTTGCGTTTCCTCGCTCATCAATTGTCTTAAGGCAAGAGTATTAGCTTAGGTATTGTAAAAGAGTAATTTACTTGCACGAGAAAAATCGTTTTGCTCTTTCGTTAAGGCTCCTAAATTCACGACTGCTCCACAGGTGGCGGTAAGTGTTCTTGGTCTACGCACATCTCGATCAGCTGCAAATTAACGTATAACCACTCTCCTGTACAAAAGAGCGGTCGAACCTCCACTGGCGCTGTCTAAGGATACATAAGCACTGGCACACCATCCATGGGGCTGTACCCCCACGGCCACATAACGATTACATATGTGGTGCAATGTAATAAGAGCGCACAACAATATGTGGTCATTGTCCTTTAGGTTTTTTAACAGCCGGTATGTTCCATGCGCTTTCCAGGAAACATTCACTGAAACACAGAGCTCGTGTCGCTGGTTCTTCCCTTCTTTATCCGTGTCCTCCTTTGCTGTTAACCATAGACGTATTCCAACTCGCCCAATTTTCTATCTTAAGGGAGTAAAACCAAACCCCCTTTCTTAAAGAAAGATGGTGGAACCCGAAGCCTTCTCCCATGGACACTGAACTAGTGTGAAAGTTCAGAGCCAACGACCACGCAACGAACCCAAGAAATGCTGAGCGACCCGATACGATGCATATCCAGATTTGACTGCTTGGGAGTAAGGGACCTAAGCAACCTCCGCAGAATGTGACGAGGTTTATCGTCGTTGATAATAGACGTCTGCCTATGTACTGCAATGTCTGTCAGCAAGAGGGAGTCTCTCGCAATCGCGCCACGAGCCACCGTATTCCTCTTCCACGTACCAGCAAATGCACTGGCAGCGCGCATGTTTGAATAAAATAGAAAGAAGAGAGCTAGAGAGATCGCCAGAAATATATCTGTTAGCCTCATAGCGAGAGTTATCAGTAAGTTAATTTTGTGAATTCGTAATTTTGCAACGACCGATCGCCCTGAAGGTCTCAGAAAACAAAACGGTAAGTTAAAAAAAGGTCACACTTTCGCCGCAACGGCGAAGCAATCGATGCGATAGCAACAAATTGGAACTGTAACGCGAAGAACGGAAAGCAGCTCGAAATTTCCAGAGCGTCGCTCAAGCGCAAAGGACGCACGTAAAGAACACACACAGGACGAGCGCGAACTATTGCCTGTCACAGCTCGACACTTAAAGCGTGCTGCTCAGACACAAAGCACGCATAACACGAACGCACAGGTATATACAGGACGAGCGCGAACTAACTGCCACAGTTGATTCTTATTTCCGTTTCAACAACGCGCTTGTTTCAAAAACGCGGCCGCTGCAGCGACCGAGGGGACCTTCGTACGCTCTGTAACTTCAGCGCGGACATCGCGGTGAAAGCACGAGACACACAAACAGAACCTCCCCCCATCCACCCCCACTCCACGAGAAAAGAGCGTGCGCAGGCGACGATGCCCTGCAAGGCGAAGTGCACGGAGGCGTGACCGCATCACTACGAGCGGGGTGACGACCTTTAACCCTTTGTGGGGCAGCGGCACTTATATGTTCCACTTTTTTCTTCGGCATGTTCCAGTTTTTTAGATCAAAACCACTCAATAAATTGCTTTCAGACTTTTAATGAGACTGCATGAATGTTCTAGAAAGCGGTTTTGGTAGTTGTCTGTATGGTATTTGCAAGGTGCCAGCACATAGCTATGTTCCAAACGAACCATTCGCTTGCACGCGCTGTATCCTTTTTCTTTCATCAGATTTTGGTGCGTTTTCCGCCCGATTCAGCATGAGCGGTATGCTTGAAAAGTTTATTTCACTCTCAAGAGTTCCTAAATGTGCTATTATAGTGGTTTTATTCGTTCCTACCCATACAGTTTTTCCAAAAACTTTTGCAATGCAAAGTTGACAACCTTTCAGTGATATATTTCCGACATTGTAGCAAGTGTAATATTGTGTGCAACTGACTGCAGTATCCAATTATCATTCTGCTTCACGCAGGGAAGTCCCTTTCTGTGGAGGAAGCAGCTGAGCTTCCTCCACGAACAAACATTAGACTGTTGCAGGCATGCCCAGTACCCACATCTGCTGCTCGAGTGCCGTTAGCAAAGATATTTAGTAGACTTTTTTTGTGATTGAGAGCAGGTGTTTGTAGGCTCTGTCCTTTGTGGTTTGTAAGGCAGCAGCAAGTTCGCACAAAAAATAAAACTACCTTTTTTGTGAAAAGACTGTCTTTCAGTGCTCAGTGGGACACATATGTCCCACTTTTTTCTCGAAACCCCTCAACTATAGAGAGCTCAAATTTTGTACATATTGTTACGGTGCGACATGGGCTCTCCGTAGAAAAAGAAGACGAGAAAACGTGAAGCGCTTGCGCGTGGGGCTCATCAGCCATATTGTAGTGGCTGCCGATTCACTGGCATAAATATGTATTAAAACTACGTCTCGCCTCCGTCACATTTGGTGGAGCTGCTGGGTACGACACGCCTCGCAACGGAACTCCGCAGCGGCCGTCGTTTAAGGAGCTTTTCTGCAACTATGGCGGAAGATACGGCGTCTGCATCTTTACCCGGTGTCTCTCAGGATGAAGATGACGCCGCGGCTGCATCTGCACCTGCGACAACAGCGGTCGTGCTGGAACAACCGCGGGATCCTGGCACGTTTAGCGGTTCCGGCGATCCCGATGAGGTGGACGTTGAGGATTGGCTGGCGGAGTACGAACATGTGAGTACTCGCAACCGCTGGGGCCCGACTCCACTGCTGGTCAACCTGATGTTTTACCTCAAGGGAACTGCCAAAGTGTGGTATGAGAACCATGAAACTGAACTCGGGAGTTGGGCAACGTGCAAACAGAAAATGTTGGACTTGTTTGGGAAGCCCGTTGGACGAAAGATGGCCGCGAACAAAATTTTCGCGTCTCGGGCGCAGACATCCACAGAATCGTACGTCTCGTACATAGAAGATGTGATCTCATTGTGTCGCAAAGCCAATGCCGAGATGCCGGAGGCCGACAAAGTTGGGCATATGCTTAAGGGGATTGCTGACGACGCCTTCAATCTTCTAATATGCAAGAATTACTCCACAGTGGACGCCATTATAAAGGAGTGCCAGCGCTTTGAGCAAGGTACGAGCCGGCGCATTGACAGCGTGTTTGCCCGACTTCCCAACACGGCTGCAACGTCGTCTTGCGAAGATCGCACGAGAACGCAACCGCCAGCTCCAGTTTCCCCAGACCACGTCACTCGAATCGTACGCCGCGAACTTGAAGCCATGGCCCCTGATCCAGCTTACACCGGTGCCGGTAATACAACACTGATCACTGCGACCATGGTTCAAGCCATCGTCCGTCAGGAACTCGCCAGCATAGGCATTCACTCTGTGTGCACTGTGACCAGCCCACAGCAAACTTCATGGCGTCCACTCTCGTCCTATCCTGAGCAGCAGTTTCCGGCCCGCTCTCGCGACGCTGCTGCTTGGAGGACTGCCGACAATCGACCAATTTGTTTTCACTGCCATCGTATCGGCCATGTAGCTCGTTACTGCGATACTCGCTGGCCCTCGCCACCTCGGACGTCGTCTGCCCCATACCGCCGACAGAACAGCACCCGCTTCACACCTCCGACCCAGTTTTCTTCCCCCTACGTCTACCCACGAATCGGCAGCCGCTCATCGTCGCGACATGGTCATCAGTCGCGCTCGCCTCCACACCTTCGCCAGTCGTCTCGCTCGCCGCAGAATCGCCGGCCGTCACCCCCGTTTAATCCTGCTCCTGCCTATCCGGAAAACTAAACAGTGCAGCGCCCGGCGGTGACGCTGCATTGTCCACTTCCTCCACAAATCCTCTCTTGACGCTTTTGACGAGACGCAGTTTACTAGACGTTGACGTTGGTGGTGTGCCTATTTCAGCCCTTATCGACACCGGAGCTCACATTTCTGTAATGAGCGCAAACCTTCGCCGCCGCCTGCTTAAGGTGGTCACGCCTGCCGCTTCCCGCACACTCCGCGTCGCAGATGGAGGCACTCCTGCCGTTCAAGGGATGTGCACCGCCCGTATTTGTATAGCCGGTCACCCTACATCAGTTCAATTTGCCATCATTGAGCAGTGCCCCCACGACCTCATCCTTGGCTTGAATTTTCTGTCAAGTCATTCTACACTCATTGATTGTGCGACAGGTTCTGTTCAGCTTGAGCTGCCGCAGCTTGCTGATTTGCCAGCCGACCTCCCTCCGCGCTTACGCTCTCGCCATCACGCCCGCTTGCCACCGCAAGCTGCTACGTACGTCGCCTTGTCATCTTCACGCGATGTGCCCGATGGTGACTACCTCGTGTCTCCTATTCTTGACCTACTGATGGCCCGAGACGTCGCTCTTGCTCACACTATTGTTTCTCTGGTTGATAATACAGTGGCCATCCCTCTTCTCAACGTCAGCCTGATGACTCAAGTTATTCCACAAGGCTTTTCTTTGGCCACCATCTCTCCGCTTGACAATTGCCAGATTGCCGCTTTGGACGCCCATGTTGCGTCATCAAAAAAAGCAATAAGGTTTATTTTGCGTCGCTATGACCGGCGGTTCTCGCCTAGTGCGCATGCGCATGTTTTATCGCTGCAGCCTCTCGAACATCGGCGCACTTGCGATCGAATCATCCTCCTGCACTAAGATAGTTCACACCGGCTTAAGTGTACTAGCACCCATTTCTTTTGTTGCAGCTTCTGCACGCCGTACGCGACGATTCAATTCCCTAAATATTATGCCGTTTAGAGCTAGTCTTGATTGTTTTAAGTTTTCCTTTTTTCCGCGGACCGTGGATCTATGGAATGAGCTTGATGGGTCTCTGCGCAGACTCGATGCTCAGCAATTTGAAAAAGAGTTGCGAAATCATGTATTTTGTTAAATTGTATTTTTTTTTCTTCATTGTGTTGAACATCTGTATCCACTCCTGCTATGTCTCAATAACTGAGACAGCAGTATTTGTAAATAAAAAAATCTTGTCGTGATGCTAATTCCACGCTGCCTGTTGACGACATTGGCAAGATGATCACTCCCGATCTAACCCCAGCGCAAGCTACAGATCTCCATCATCTGCTTGCGTCCTATCGTGAAATTGTTTACTTCGACGACCCCCCTCTGGGCCAAACATCTGTCGTTACTCACCGGATCAACACTGGTGCCGCCATTCCTACACGCCGGCGTCCATATCACGTATCTCAACAGGAACGTCAAGTGATTCAGCGCCAAGTCGACAAAATGATTACTAAAGACGTCATAGAGCCGTCGTCCAGCCCGTGGGCCTCCCCAGTCGTGCTCGTCAAAAAGAAGGATGGGAGCTGGCGCTTATGTGTTGATTATCGCAATTTAAACAAGGTCACTCATAAAGACGTCTACCCTTTGCCTCGGATTGATGACGCCCTCGACTGCCTCCATGGCGCCCAATACTTTTCATCTATCGACCTTCGGTCCGGCTATTGGCAAATTTCCGTCGACCCCATGGACCGCGAAAAAACCGCCTTCATTACGCCCGATGGTCTCTACCAGTTCAAGGTCATGCCGTTCGGACTTTGCAATGCGCCGGCAACTTTCGAACGCATGATGGACTCTCTGCTCCGAGGATACAAGTGGTCCATCTGTCTATGTTACTTAGACGATGTTATCGTCTATTCGCCTACGTTTGACAGCCACCTCACACGTCTGTCTGCCGTTCTGAATGTTTTAGGGGCGAAGCACCTTAAGGCGGCACCCGTTCGTCCCTCGTAGTAGTGCGTAACTAGTCGTAACGCTAGTACCAGATCTTGACCTCCAAGGTGGTGCCGGTGGGAGATTTTTCCTGTGCGTTGTTGAACAATAAAAAATTCGCAGCGTGCGCGTTAACTAAAAGCGGAATTCTTCTGTCTCTCATTCCCCATTAGCAGCCATTGGCATGTTCCAGTAGGAAACGTTAGTAGAAGTAAAAGTGTACGTGTCAGCTAAAAGCCCACTTATTCTGTCTCTCATTCCCATTAGCAGCCATTGTTTACCTCCAAGGTAGTGCCTGGTGAGATTTCTCCTGTGCGTGAATAAACAATAAAAATTTTGTTCAAAACGCCGTTGATTGATGAAATAAACCAACGAAAGACGCCAGATGTTTTCTAAAAGCAAAACGAACAAACGGCACATGTTTCTAAAGCAAAACGAAAAGACGCCAGCTGCTTAACGAAAGACGCCAGATGTTTTCTAAAGCAATGGTTTTCTAAACAATCAAAATTCACAGCGTACATGTAAAATAAAGTGAGCTGCAAGTCGTCATAACTCATCGAACTTTTAGTATAAACGCGCCCGATCTCACGTCGGTGATGTTGTACTGGGCAGAATTCACCGAAGATTCACGGTTTAGCGATGAACCTCCGCAGGTTCGCCCACTCATCATCATTCACTCCGTGGATATGCTGTGATTTTTTTGACGAGCCGCTCTCCAGCTGAATTCGGCAATGTGCCGTTTCGGACAGCGCGAAATCACCATACTCGGCCACCTTGTGAGTGCTGCTGGTGTCCAACCGGACCCCGACAAAGTGCGAGCAGTGCGATAATTCCCTATGCCGTGCTCAACCAAGGACGTCCGCCGTTTTGTAGGATTATGTTCCTATTTTCGTCGCTTTGTCCGCAACTTCGCTGACATCGCTCGACCACTTACTGATCTTTTAAAAAAGGACGTTCCCTTCACATGGGGCGCCGAGCAAGCAAACTATTTTTCTGCCCTTATCCATCTGCCGACTACACCGCCAATACTGGCCTACTTCGACCCTGCGTCGCATACAGAGCTTGAGACCGATGCCAGTGGCCATGGAATTGGGGTGGTTCTCGGCAAACGACAGCACGGCAAGGATAGAGTATTTGCTTACGCCAGCCGTCTTCTTTCGCCCGCCGAACGGAAGTTCTCCATCACTGAGCGTGAATGCCTAGCTTTAGTGTGGGCCGTGACCAAATTCAGGCCCTACCTGTATGGCCGAACTTTTTCAGTGGTCACGGACCATCACGCTCTCTGCTGGCTCTCATCACTGAAGGACCCATCGGGACGTCTCGGTCACTGGGCACTCCGTCTACAGGAATACTCGTTTGTGGTTCATTACAAGTCGGGGCGACTGCACACAGACGCAGACTGTTTGTCCCGTCATCCGGTTGAAGCGCCCGACCTAACTGACCTTGACTCGGATCCCCGCGTGCTCCCCATCCGCGCTTTTGTTGACATCGCCACCGAACAGAGAAGGGACCCATCGTTACTGGCCATCATCGACCATCTAACGTCCCCATCACCAGACCCTTCGCTTCGCCTTTTCGAACTGCACGACAACATTTTGTACCGTCGGTGCTTCAACGCCGATGGCCCGGAACTACGTCTTGTGCTACCTCGCCATCTACGCGACAGTGTTCTGCAACAACTCCATGATGTACCGACAGCCGGCCACCTTGGTGTCTCTCATACATACGACCGCGTGCGACGTCGCCTTTTCTGGCCCGGCATGTACCGTACTGTGGTTCGCTACGCGGCATCTTGTGACCACTGCCAACGCCGAAAACGCCCCTCTGTGCTGCCTTCTGGCCCCCTACACCCCATTGACATACCTACGGAGCCATTCTTCCGTGTTGGACTTGACCTACTAGGCCCTTTTCCCACGTCTACCTCGGGCAATAAATGGGTTACTGTCGCCACCGATTACGCCACACGCTTTGCCATAACTCGAGCACTACCTACAAGTTGCGCCACCGACGTCGCTGACTTTCTGTTGTACGACATCATTCTACATCATGGCGCCCCTCGGCAGCTACTTACTGATCGAGGGCGGTACTTCCTATCACGTGTCGTGGACGACATCCTCCGTGCCTGTTCCACACAGCACAAGCTCACCACAGCTTATCTTCCACAGACGAACGGATTGACCTAGCGTCTCAACCGAACTCTTACTCAGATGCTCTCCATGTACGTTTCGTCAGGTCACCGCGACTGGGACAACGCACTCCCATTTGTCACCTTTGCTTATACCTCTTCACGACATGACACAGCTGGTTATTCCCCGTTCTATTTGCTATTTGGGCGACATCCAGCGTTACCATTCGACACTGCTTCCTCTGTCCAGGCCCTTGTCTACTGCATATGCCGGCGACGTCATTGTTTGAGCCCATACAGCTCGTCAGCTCGCCCGTGACCGACTGTCTTTGTCGCAAGAACACCAAAAAAATCGTTATGATAACCGACATCGAAGCGTTCACTTCACACCAGGATCTCTGGTACTCCTCTGGTCACCATGCCGCCAGGTCGGCTTATCAGAGAAACTTCTCTGCCGTTACAATGGCCCCTATAAAGTACTCCGCCAACACAGCGACGTGAACTATGAGATCGCACCCCTGGACACAGCCTCTTCGACCTCCTCACTCCAGACGGATGTTGTGCACGTTTCCCGACTGAAACCGTATTGCTCTGCTAGCTATTCGTCTCCATAACAAGCGCGGCGACGGCGTTTCCGCCGCGGAAGAGTGATGTTACGGTGCGACATGGGCTCTCCGAAGATAAAGAAGACGAGAAAACGTGAAGCGCTTGCGCGTGGGGCTCATCAGCCATATTGTATTGGTTGCGATTCATTGGCATAAACATCTATTAATATACATCTCGCCTCTGTCACAACATTATAGGAAGCTGATAGAAATGACAATGCTGCCCTCAAAAGATGATATGCATTGTTCATAACATTGTGCCCGATAAAGGCTTAAAGCGAGCCCCTCGCGCACTTCGCGCCATCTCGCAGGTGAGCAAGAAAGCACGCTCAAGTAAATCGTATATATAAACAGCTCACCGTTAGCATGCTGAAGGACGGTACTCTTCGTGGCTGCGCGCAGCGGAGCGAGAGGTCACCCGTTCAATTCCGCGCATCGGAACGTGTTTCTGAATTATTTTTCTTTGTGACTACTGTAGATGTATATATATACACACATATACATATACAAAAGCGGACGGCGACGCCAACGGCAAAAACCAGCCGAGAGTGTCCATATAATTGCTACCGAAACAAAAATCTCGAGGCGATCCTAATTTTTTACTTAGGTGTTTGGTAATGACACTCGCACGTCGGCGTTCACATTGTGTTTCGCTCATTGCCATGGCAGACCTTAGAGGCCACTAGGAATTTAATATCTGGCGTTTAAGGTCCCAAAACCACGATATGATTATGAGAGACGCCGTAGTGGAGGGCTCCGGAAATTTCGACCACCTGGGGTTCTTTAACGTGCACCTAAATCTAAGTACACGGGCCTCAAATATTTTCGGCGCCATCGAGAATGCAGCCGCCGCGGCCGGGATTCGATCCCGCGACCTTCGAGTCGGCAGTCGAGCGCCGTAACCACTAGACCACCGTGGCGGGGCGCCACTAGGAAGAAGCGCGTGGTTGAGATGTGCTTCACCAGGGGCTTCAACCATTCCATATTCCCACAATCCTTGGTGTGCTCAGTGAACTAAATTTTATTATTAATCCTTGCAGGTAATTTGCCCTTTTTTAAACTAGCGGTAAACTCCGATATCATATGTATCCAATATTATTCTTCACTTGGACCAGAGTAAAGATTTGCATTTCTTAACCCAGCTGCTCTGTGTTACACATTTTGGTGAAGGGTAGCGCCGGCATAATCCGCGAAAAACCCGGCGCCGGCAAGTCTACAGAAATATGAGATAAAAAGGTATAATCCATACATACTTGGCGCAAATCTAGTCGGTTATCCTTCTGTGCAGCAGGAGCATGGAACAATGCCGGCAGAGCGTTTGCGTTGGGAAAGCCGAGCGCCTATTGTTGTCTTCTTTTATAGGATGTACCCGCTTTTCATTCGACACACTGGCTCCATTTGCGCAGTCCTGGCCGTCTTCGGTGCGCGACATAGTACAAATGCGTCACTTAAAAATATCCAGCCAGCTCCACTTCGCGGAAGCTCGAAGCAGCGAAGCTTATGCGCGTCCTTCATCAGGCTATATTGACTTCAAGTCTTCCGTTCGTTGGCGCTTAGCTTCGGCCTCTCTTGCGGAAATATCGCATTTGACTCGGTGACAACATGCCCGTTCTCGCATCAGCTCTCCCTGACGCGCACGTCGGGCGGCTTTTTTATCGGGAGAATGAGAAATGTTCGTCATCTTGAAAGCGCCAACTCCTGAACACCGCCACTGAGTGGCTGCTTTACACACCACTGCGCCTCACCATCACCCCATCTTGGCGCATATCTCGAAGGTTCACCCCTCGGCATCCTCCACCCTCGCCCTCGCCTCTCGCACACACGCAGCCCTCCCTTTCCTACCGAGCCTCACTTTCACCGCACTGCGAGGCCACGTGATCACAGCTACCACGATCTCGGACATGAAGCTAAGATCATCTTCGCTGTTATAAGGATAACAATGCATGGCTTTCACATTTTTGTGTAACACAAGTGTAACATCAGCCGAATTTTAAGCGAATGATGTCATGACTGGCAGGCTTCGGTGGTCGCGTCGTACGCGAAACATACGACATCGGCGAGCGTGCAGAAATGCGGCCCTCGAAGGCATAGAGTTTCTTAATAATACACGATGGGTAAATCTGGCGCTAGTGTCTATTGGAGCTGCAACGAACAGCGTCAGCATGGGAATGATGGGTAGTACATGGATTTGCCTAAGCTTCGCTCTTGCAGCTCTAGTTGGCTTTTATCAGCTGAGCTGTTTAATCTAGGGAAACATCTGATTCGCCTGAATATATATCATCGTCATGAACGGCTGCCACCTTATATTGCATCTCGCGTCGCCTAGCCCCTGGCGTATAGCTTTCCAATATTAGCTAGAGGGAACTCTGGCGCTGCGATCGTTCAGCCACGATGGGAATGATGATAGTACAAGGATTTGACTAATGTTCATGCTTGCGGCTTCGAATGCACTTGTGGCTTTGTTCACTGTTGTGTTTTGGCGTTTGTTTCCGATGAAAGAATGGATCGTTGTGAACTTTGTGACCAGAATTGAATTAGTCAGCCTAAAAGGTTAAGGTGGTGAAGTGGAACTGCTGAACGTTTGCAGAACTTCGTGTTGCGAGAAAGCGAATTCAGGTCCCACAGAGCCAAACGGAGCAAAAAGAACGAAGTTTAGACAAATCTCTGTACTACCCATGATTCCCATGCTGACTGAAGCGCCATACGTTGCAGCTCCCATAGACACCATTCCCAGAGTTCCCTGTAGTGTAATTATAGCAAACTCTATGGCGCCTGACATAGCGGCACCTAAGACGGGCAAAGGGATACGGTCGGCGCGCGCTCTCTTCGACCTCTTCGACATCTTGTCCTTCGCTCCACGAACATGTGCACCCGCAGCGTGCTTTCCCGCTGCGCCGATTGGTCTGGCGTAGCATGCAATACCTCGAATGAGCGAAAGAACGAGCACAGAGCGAAAGAAAGAAAGAGAGAGAAAGGAAGGGAAGGAAGAGAAGAAATGCAAATACAGCGAAAGAAAGCGACAGGGAGAATGACACAGAAAGAGAGAGCAAGACAGCAACAAAGCGATAAAAAAAGAAAAACAAAGAAAGAGACAAAAAGAAATGGAGATAAAGAGATAAAATGATGCAAAGAAAGAGGAAGCGACAATATATAGTCAGAGAAAAAAGGGAAGAAAGAGAGAAAAAGCTAGCAAGAGCGAGAAAGGGAGAGAAAGAAATAGAAGCACTGACAAAACGAGTTATGAAAACAGAGAGAAAGATAGAGAGAGAGAGAAAGAGGGAAAGAAAGACTTAAGACAGCTTCGCGCTTGTGGTGTCTGCCTTGAGGAAGTCCGTACCTTGGCGGCCTGCGTTGTTTCTCTGTATTTTTCAATTTCTTCTTTCCATTCTTTTTTGTCATTTACTTTTTCCCTCTGCTGTTTACATATATATTTCATTTGTCCGTGCTTATTTCTCTCTCTCTCTATCTCTTTCTCTGTCTTTCTCCCTTTCTTTCTTTGTCTATCTCTGTAGTTTTCTTCTACTCGTTCTGTCCGTCTCTCTCTTTCTTTCTCTTTCTGTCTTGCGCTCTTTTTTCTATCTCCTTCTTGCGTGCCGCTTTCTATCTCTTTCTCTTTCTGTCTATTTCTTTCTCTGCCTTTCTATCTTTTTCTGTCTTTCTTCCCTCTCCTTTTCTCTATTTCCTCTTTCTCTTTCTTTCAATCTTATTTATACTCGGTCTCTCGCCCATCAGGGTGATTGCATTCCACGCGGGCCAAATTGGGGCACGTGTGCTGGGCGCCAAGCTGAAGATGACGAAGAGAGGGCGTGCGGGTTAATGACGACGCTTTTCTGTCGGCTCTGCACGCCGTAACGAAAAGCTTAACAGCTCCACTGTCAAAAAGAGAAAAATAAAGAGGAACAAGGAAGGCTGCCCAGCTCCACTGTCGGTTCCAGCCTTTTGCCGGAAATGCAAGCTGCGCATTTGTTTTTTTACTTTTAAAAGTGATATTTTTTATGGCACAATGAAACATACTATAATAATAACGACGTGCAGAACGACCGATTGCATTTATAAGTGTAAAAAGATATGAGCACTTGGAAATATGCAATAATGTTGCTGCAGTTTCATTGTAGCCTTTTGCTGATGTCTAGATTTAGCAGCCATTTCTTTAGGCGAACTAGGAAATGAGAATACTTGCGTACAATAAGCCTGGATTCCAGATCCGTTTAACATCATTATTTCTTTTACAGCACGTAAAGAAGTCAATATATATTTCCAATAAGGAGTCTGTGTTCATTTATTTCTCTTATGTAGTCAGGTGCTGAACTGCGCAGTTTATTTAGTTCAAACCATACAGCTTCAACCTTTTGTATTTGTCGGAATCAATTCCAATAAAAGCATATACTGTATTGTATGATAAAGTGAATACTTTATGATTGCAGTGCTAGGACTCACGAAAAACCTAGCCTCATGATGAACTTGCTGAAGCGATGCGTTAATTGTGTAAATATTTCTCAACCACCGAGAAAGTTGTTACCAACCAACCCATGCCTTCTTGCTCTTTTGTTTCTTTATGTAGTATCCGAGCAAAATAAATGACTTACCGACAGATGTCTTCATCTGTAACTCGTGACGACGGTTACTGCGTAGTGAAATGAAGCAATTGCTAAAACAATTCTTTCCTTCGCTCTGGCACGCCAGGAAATTAAAAAAGAATAAGCGGCGTCGTCTCGTGCAAGTGTAGTCGGCTGCACTGCGACTTTACACGTGCACTTCTGCATCAACCAAGTTGCACGGCAGCTGGGAGGGTGCCCAAAAACCGCGATTCAGTGCTGCACCTCTCCTGCAAGTTTCGTTACGAATGTTCAGCACCGCTTGAACTGTTCATGCTCATCGAATGGACCCCGTGTAGCAGCCGCCTGCAGACGCTTTGTCCATACGTCAGCCATATTATTGACCCCCTGACCCTTTTAGGCTGACCTATTCGAATACGCTCGCGTTGTTCACAATCAGCCATTTTCTTTGCCCGAAGCGAAATACAAAACACAACAAATCACAGGGTCACATTTGCATTCACCCAACGAGACTCGAAGGCGAAAGCCATTTTCTTTTTCGTCTCATTTGATGCATTAGGGAGCCTGCTTCAACGGCTGGTCGCGTAGGCTACCTATACCTGGTGACAACATTCTGTGGCAGCAAAGCCAAGGCTACGCAGCCTAATCACGCACTTTTTAGTACACTTCTGCATGCAGTCCGCGAACGCTAACTTTTGTAGACTACGTAGCATCAAGGAAAACATAAAAAGAGAAGAAATAGCCATTATGTTCATGATTGTTTGCATGAAAAGTAAGTATAATTATCCCGTAAACGATTTACGATTTTTCCTCTTTGGACTTTTCAGGTTTCCTGGTGTCGAGTTCACGTTTTCCTGCCCTAGTAAACAACGATGGTGTCGCTCGGTTGCAACAGGTGCACATCGAAATTTGTAAGCATAAGCAAGTGTTTGTTAGGTGATCTGTATTCATCGATCAGAAAGAAACGAAGACAGCGGTGCGTTGTGAAATATTTTGTTGATTTGCGCGCATACAATCACGGAGAAAGAAGTTGTGTGTAAGTGATACCACCAGCTCAAGTGGGTCTCTCATCACGATAGCCACATTGAAGGTGACGCCGGCGACCTGCCAGTCTCCAGCAAGTGCAGCCGCTTGAAAGCAAAACTGCGATTGGAAACAGTGCGTAAAATGAGTGACCCATTTCATACATTGTGTTGCACACATGGTCGGTATTTCGATTGCCTCTTATTGTTGATTAACGCTGCAGAATGCGCACTGTAACACCGTGTCCGTCGGCATCTACGGCGGGAGGTGTTTCGGCGCTTTGCGACGAGAGCGATTTACGGTGATAAAATTACCCGTGCACAGTTTCGCCTCGGCAAAGGCGCGTTCACGTCTATTATGCGAGTGACAGCGTGCATGGTGCAAAAACAGCATTCATAGCCACGGAAATAAAGAGCGCGTTTCATCCGCTTGTAATTACAAGCGTGAGACGGCCACTCCTGCCCGGTTGTGGCCATGATTTCTGTTGCATCTCGATGCCTTGGCGTCCCCTGACAAAATTACATCATCGTCTCCAGATGTAGGAAAACGGCGATGCCGACCCTGTATGCACCGAAATTCAGGAAATGGCTTTTTGGCCTTTGCGTAATATTTCCAATTGCGAAGTTACTGCTGGGCTGTGCAATTTTGTTTCTTTGAAAAGTAAAACCGATTGCTTCAATAAAGCTGATTACTGCGTTTCTGCGCAATAGAGAATATTTTATACATCGCTTCCCAATGAAAATGAAATCTCAAGAATACTATATGGTACTTGCTTTACACGTGGACTTGAACCGCTGGCACATAGCGCTATGCAAATTGATTTGCAGGAGAGCTCAGCAATGATTCCAGGTATTTGTGCTGCATCCGTAAGTATATCAAGGCTTGTGCTAGATTTGGACTAAATCTGTATATAAAATACATCTATTTCAATTCGCAATTAACATCATAAGTCGTGAATATTCGTTTGATAACGCGCATGTGGAATGCGCTTACGAAACCCAAACCGAAATTGCCCGCGAACGGACTACATGGGCTACTCCGTTCCTACATGGCGTAGACTACATGGCAGGAAACTCTAAGCTCGAAGGCGCGACACATACATGCGTATATGAATCAGCCGTTGCTGATACGGAAATGTTGTCTTTTATCTAGGTCACTTGTCAATATACGTTGCCGCATTTATTTGTTGCATATAATTATTGCGTTTATTTGTTCCATGCATAACCGTGGTTGTTGGCTGTAGCCGCAGAAGCGTTGAGCTGCTGAGCACGTGGGTGAAGGTCCAATTCCCAGCATAGTGGAAAGGAAAATTTAGGAGGGAGCATTGCGCAGTGGAATAAGAAGAAAGTGAAAAAATTCACCGACGATCGTGATATTGCCTAATGCGAATTGTAATGCGATATTGCCTAATGCGCAGCTGTTTAGGTGTTTTGAGTTTGTGATAAGTTGCGACGCGACTGCCTCGCTTAAAGGGATACCGCGGAAAGCAGCGCGGGGGCCCGTTCCACAACAACCGCCAAAGACATGCCTCCGTCCTTGCCGCGCTTTATTTCCATATATGGTATCGGTGGACGTCCTCGCAGAGTATCATAGTGACCGTCATCAGTGACCGCGCATCACTTTCACGCCGTCGGTGGCCGTCGCGGATGCTGTTGTCTCGCCACTGCCGTTCCCTCCTCCTCGCGCTCTCCTCGCTATCGCCGTCTTTCATCCTACACTACGCGCCGCGTTAGCTCTCTTTTGTCCTCGTTCGTGGCACCGGTTACGGCGATGCCGACGCTGCTCAACGCAGGAACGGGCGTCTAAGAGCTGTGCTCTAAAACTTGTATATTACGGGAGAAGTTGTGCATGGAAAACTAGATGCAAAATTAGTCCTCGTTCACTCCGTTGGTTACGCCAACGACTGCGACGCCGCTCACAGTAGGAACGGGCGCCTTATTGCTGCGCTATAAAATAGTAGGCCTGTAGAGCACACGTCGAGCTTGTATTGGCTCCATTTTCCCGATATTCTAATGTATCTCCCATTTAAAAAAATCCACGCACATCCACGAAGTGAATTAAAATGAGTGGGCGAAGCACTGGGGATCGTTCGGTAACCGTGGATCTCCCGTTTGTCGTTTTTGCCGTTTTTCCGCCGCTTCTCGCGCCCTCGCCTCCGGAGTAGTAGCATGTCATTGGCGTTCCCGGTGCGCCGCCGCATGCCTCGCCCTACGTTCGTTTTCATCCATAGCAGAAAGAGAATGTGTTGTCTGGAACGCGCTCATATACTTATTTGCACCGCAGCGTCTTCTCGTGTATTTTCACTCCAGCGTGTATGGTGTAGACGCTACGATAATAGCGGGTACAGAAAAAAATTACATCTCCCGCTAAAGGGGACCATGAGCCGATGCGAAGCCGGAGCACTTGCACGATCGCGTTCCGTTGGCGTTCGTTGGGCATGCTACGACCTCGCGTCGTGGAACGCGAACAGGGACGCTACGCGCGTCGTATCTTCCATCTAGCCTAGCCGTTAATTCTCACAGGGCGAGCGTGGAACGCGGTCGACAGGCGGGCGAGAGGGGGGCAGCGTAGGAGAGGAGAGAGAAGGGGAGGGGACGCGCATGCGCTCGAGCTCATCGCGACGTTGCGCAGGAGAGAATTTCGGCATGTCTATCCCGCGTTTCAGAGGAAGAGTGGAGAGGGAGAGGGGAAAGGGAAAGGGGAGAGGGGAATGGGAGAGGGTGAGTGGAGAGAGGAGAGGGGGTAGAGGACAGGGGGAATGGTGAGGGGGAGTGGAGAGGAGGTGTGCCGGGGAGGGTATGCGCATGCGCAGTAAGGGTGGTCACGCTGCACACCACCACCACCACCACCACCACCACCACCACCGGATTGAGCTCCGCCTTAAGATACTTCGCATCTAAAACTGGGCCGGGACCAATTGTTTCGCCATGATAGAACGTGTTTCCTACTTCTTCTTCTTCTTTGCCTTTTCTGGCTCGCTGCGTTTATTTACCATTTTGTACGTCCTGCCCCGCCCCAGATGTAGTAGGAAATTCCAGATGTTGCAGAGCTTGAGCGTGCATTTTAAACACTTTTCCGCTGTCCGTCTTGATGGTGCAAGCCCGCACCAGTCCATGTCGACCACGGTATTCTTCCAATAGTCAACCTAGCGGCCAACACACAGATTCTTCTTGTCGCTTCTAGTAGTTCGACAACGTTTAACATCATATATCGCTTGGATTTTGGATGGCGTCCATACGGAGGCCTTAATTTCAGGAGATACTCCGTTTTCTATCTTTCCCAATGATGAGGGTCCTTACGGTGCTTCCTGATCACATCTGTCATGGTAGTCCGATGACAAGCTGATGCGTCACAGGAGTGGGGATCCGGATGAGCGATGGTTGAATTCCCGACGAGCATGCGTGCACAGCATGCAAGATAGGGACCGAATATTCTGGAAGTTGTTCGTGATGTAGTCCGCTTCGCGTCCACCTTGACGGAAACTAGCAACTTTGTTACTGCATTTGAAGAACATTGCAAGTAATCTTCGTTGGTGTTCCAGCGCATACCTAGAACTGCTTCGGAACTTCTGTAGCATTCTTGTAGACGCGCTTTGTTTTCTTCAGAATCATCTGGCGTCTTTCGAGAAACATCTGGCGTCTTTCGTTAAGCAGCTGGCGTCTTTTCGTTTTGCTTTAGAAACATCTGGCGTCTTTTCGTTTTGCTTTTAGAAAACATCTGGCGTCTTTCGCTGGTTTATTTCATCAATCAACAGCGTTTTGAACAATTTTTTTATGGTTTAATCACGCACAGGAGAAATCTCACCAGGCACTACCTTGGAGCTAAACAATGGCTGCTAATGGCAATGAGAGACAGAAGAAGTCGGCTTTTAGCTAACACTTACACTTCTACTTCTACTAACGTTTCCTACTGGAAAATGCCAATGGCTGCTAATGGGGAAAGAGAGACAGAAGAATTCGGCTTTTAGGTAACGCGCACGCTGCGAACTTTTTATTGTTCAACAACGCACAGGAGAAATCTCCCACCGGCACCACCTTGGAGGTCAAGATCTGGTACTAGCGTTAAGACTGGTTACGTACTACGACGGGGACGAACGGGTGCCGCTTAAAGGGCCCCTCGCCAGGTTTGACAATTTTGAGCTAACGAGCGCAATGCATACACTGGGCGTTCACGATCACGTCTGCCAAAATTTGCAACGCTACGTGCCGCGGAAATGGGTCAAATTTCAAGGTGAACGCTGCTTGCCCTTCCTCTCGCGGGCGCGCGCTTTAGAGAATGAGGGGATGACGTACATGAGAAAATGGCCCTACATAGATGGTAGTGCTGTGACGTCGCTCCTCTACGTAGACGACTGTGCTCTGACGTCGCCAACAGTAGCACGTGACACTGCGATAATTATTTGACACGACATGTGTAGTTTGTGTAATTTGTTGCTTGAATATATTAATAAAACTTCAGAGAAATAATGAGACACACAAATAGAATGTGTGCGTCTTCTTCATTTTTTTTTCGCGAATTGCAGCGAGATGCGGGGCTAATGTGCCTCCCTTTCCCATGCGTTCGTGTCCCCGCGGTTAGCGCATCGAGCAGACGCCAGCCCTGGAAACGAAAGTAATGTTCTGGCGCGTTCGAGCACTCATTATGCTCATTTATTCTACCGCGTCCAAGTAAACATTAATGCGGCACTGGCTCGTGATACCGCCCCTCTCGTGCCCGTACAAATGTCTCAACTTTCATGCCCGTCCCGCAGAAAGAGGCAGCAGACCACAGAGAACGCCGACAAAACGCCCACGGCCGCTGCATAAAAACAAAGGTAGCGGCCGTGCAACGCCGCTCGCGTGCTCGGGCTGGCTCGGGCACGTGACCATGCATGCGCATGACGTGTTCATGCGTATGTGTCAAGTGAAGAGGGCAGGGAAGGGATTTGGCTTGCTAAGGCTACACGGGGCGAGTGGCAAGGGTTTGAATCTCGCCTCCTCGCATCGTTGTTTCGCGCCGCTACAAATTATTGGTTTTCTCAGCTCGTAATGAACCGATTTGAAAAATTCTTGCGGCATGCTGCTCTTCATTCGGCACACAACAACTTCTGGCGTCTAACTAAAATTTGCTATGTGGCCTGGTGAGGGGCCCTTTAAAGGAGCTTCGCCCCTAAAACTGAGCCAGGAGCCATCGTGTCACAATGATAGAACGTGTTCTCTACTTCTTCATCGTGTTCGCCTTTTCTGGCTGGCTGTGTTTATTTACCATTTTCCACACATGGTGATGTCATATGCTTGATTGATGGGCACTTAATGTCGGTATTTTAGGCGCTTGCTCCTTATGCTCAGGGCCTGTCCATCGCCGTAGTCTCTAGTTCTTATTGCTCCCGCTAGCTTGGCGCTACAGAAGGAAATTATAAGGTCCGTCCGATTCACCTGCACCAATCGGAACCGGTTCACGGCGGCGCACGAGATGTTCAGAAATTGTTCAGCAGGTCTTCAGTGGTGCAGGCACGGTACTTCACTAGAAACGAATGACGAGGTGCCGACATGGTGCAGACCTTATTTTTGTTCGCTTAATTTACGTCTATCACGTAACGTTGACAGGTGACAAACCGCACGTGGACAGTCGATGAGGCGCAAACACTTTGGCGAAACACGTCTCACGTTAAAGGAGGTAGGTACAGCGCCTACGCCTGAATGTTGCGTCATCTGCTCAGCTGCTAGTGCGGACGCGCAAGACTGCACCAAGCCGGCAGCGTCAGCATAGAGGGTGCAGGAAAATCGTAAACCAATGCTCCACCTCTCCTGCACCTTTTGAAATGAATGGCGTGGTTCGGAGGCCGCCATTGCTGCACTGCTTAAACGAATGGGAAGGTGCAGCACCTCGTGAACGGGTTCAGATGGTGCAGGCGAATCGAACGGACCCATAACCAACCATCTCAGCGCACGCTCGAGCGAAAGAGAAGTCTTCTTCCTCTTGTTCTTCGAGCGCCTTGATGATGATATTAACGTAGGCAAAACCACCAACTGTAGCATGCGTTCCTCGCTCCACTCCGGAGCGTGTCCCAGTTTGATAGGAGACCGCAAGAGGGCCACAACTGCGCGCTTCCTATCTCTTTCGACAGTCGTCAGTCAGTGCGCTTCGATAATGATAACATGAACGAAGAAGACAAGGTGGCGGAGTGGAGGGCTCGCAAGGCAGCAGGAGCGCGGGCACGCCGCCAAGACCCTGCGGTGAGAGCTCGCACGGTCGAAGAGAGACGTCAGCGTAGTGCGGACCCCGAATACAAGCCCGCGAAGCCGAAGCAGCGCGGAAGCGGCGGCAAGAGAACTTCGAAGAGGTATGGGCGCGTGATCCAGTGGCCAGGCGCCGAAAGCGCTCGTTGCCTCAAGGTGGTGGCGCCGACGCGCGCTTCAAGCGTGATTTCCTCAACCACACGATCGGCCACAGCTGCAAGGTCCGCGCCGGCTTATGGTTCGACAACAACCTGAGCACAATCGCTGCTATACCAACGCGTCACGTCTTTATATGACAGTAGAGAGATTATAGGCAGCATTCACGATTTACCCGATAAGCTCAGAGCAAGCTGCTCTAACGTCATTCACTTCATAGATATGGCGGGGATTTTTTATGGCGTTTGGCCTTTTTATTTTGTGACAGAAAAAGAAGGTGTTTTATGGAACGCATATCCACGAAGTGAATGATGACGAGTGGCCGAAGATAGGTCCTGAGGTCCATAATGTCTATGTTGTAGTCACCGACTAGTATGAAGGGTTTGTGCTTGTAGAAGTTTTACATTGTTCTGTCACAATTATGATTGATATTAGTGCACTGTTCAACGTTGTTTTTTGTGTCTCACATATGTTACCCGAGCGTTGCCCCATATAATGTAAATTGGTTCACATGAAGTGACATAAAGGGCAGACGGCAAAGCTGTGTCTTAAGGTCCGTAATGTGTATGTTGAAGTCGCCTACTTATATAAAGGGTTTCTACTTGTACGTATTTTCAATTGTTTCGTCACAATTGTTACTGTCGTTCGTCTATCGTAAACCTTTTTTTATTCGCATACACGGATATGTTTCGATTCCAAGTTAAGCGCGCCGAATGGGAGCATAAGGCCAAGCCAAGAGAGCCGTCCGGCTGCATGAGGCTCTTAGAACCAGGAGAGGGCATGTAAGCCTGTACATTAAAGGAGCAGTGACATGAAATTTTAAGTTAGATATGTGGCCTTCACTCGGTAGCTTGGTATGCTAAAGTTCTTTTGCGCCAAGTACGAATTGCGTCCGTTGGGTAGAAGTTATGTTATTTCTAGGGTGAACAGCGTACGAAAGCTCAACGGTGCGTTCAGCACCTTGCGACATCGACAGTATTATGACGTGTTCAGCTTCCCTCCAGGCCACGTCCCAGGCGCGGAGTGACGACACGCTCGTAACGATAACGTCCACGATCTCAGTGTTGTCATCGTGGTGCCGACGAGCAGCGCCGCCTGGCAGCGGCTTCGCTTCGATTTTCTGGGTTGATTGTCCCAAGTCGTGCGTCTTCGCCGGGCCGCATCGAATAATTTGTCGTGCTTTCGTCAAAGTTTGATAAGTGGGAGCGACGTTCTCAACTGCATTACGTGCCAGCATGTAGTGAAATAGTTGTGCGCGTCTTACACCAGTGTCGTTTCAAGTACCAGAAGAAGGAATGTCTTTGTCGCGGACAGCTGCAAAGTTGGTTTATAAAAGCTTCCAAGTTGGACTGTGCATGCAATTTGCCTCTCTACATGCGTCTCCGCAATGCATTCAACGTTGGCCTTACCAACGCCTCCTCAGGCGCTGGCCTTACACATTCCAGAAAATGTGCTGTTCTTTGGAGCTTGATATTGACATAGGCGAAACGCGCCAGCACGGACGCCTAGCTACAAGACTTCAAGAGCGTCGAGAGCGTTTGTGTGTGTATGATGGGGCAACTGGTTGGGGAGGGGGGATTGAAAGAAGGCGATCCCAGCGTAACGGAAGAATCGGAAGACGCGAATGGTGTTCTCAGCAGTGCAGACATATTTCACCTTTAATAAATTGTTGAATAGATCGTTTGTTGTTGTTAGTCACCGGACTGCTTACTTTTGTGCACAGGATAGGAGCACCTGTCCTGTGTACACAACGTTTCTTCATGTTCTGTGTTCTTGGCAGCCAGCATAGCTCAAACGTGCGTCTCCGGGTTCCTACTCGTCGCTGCTCGGACCGGCGTCGATTTCAGAAACGCGTCTTTGCACAAGATTGAAGCGACAATGATTCGTGACATCGCGAAACGCAGCGATTTCAAATACCTAGGTATTTTCTTCACTTGCAGACACCGATGACGGCGGTGAGGGCGGTGGTAGTGATGAAGACATGCCTACACGTGCGCGTCCAGCAGACTAAATGACAGCTGACACACGCGTCACCACATTGTGTGGCCGCGCCATCAGATGGGGGCCCTTTCATGGCGTCACTGCGGAAGTGACCGCGTGGACGCGCTACCAGCGCTGCTTAGTGGCGCGCTTCGTATCAATTTTGAACCGTGCTAGTTACTGGTCTTACTAATCAATATTAGAGATATTTATTCATCCCCCCCTTGGCATTTTCAGTGGTGAATCGTACTAGCGGGTCGATAAGTACACGTGCACGCAAATAACGCGACATGCGCGAAGTTGATGTCACTGCTCCTTTAACCTTTAGCATTCTGCAGATGAGTGCCAACCCCCACCGTTCCTACGGTTGCTCTCACCCAACTCCACCATATTTGGTAGAGGCCATGTCCTACGGGCGTAAGCAGATGGCGTTTATAGTGATAGTTCCAGCAATCCACCTAGAGATGCGTCGGAAATATACTGAGTTTCAAAGAAGGCTTCAGGTTTACTATGGAAAATAACTCTCGCCGGCCGTAGTTGAGATCACTTTAAATTTAAACGCATATTTTTACAAAAAAGTTGTCTTCAAAACCTGCATTATGGCTGCTGCTGAAAGTGAAGAGCATTTATTTAGAGATCCCATTTAGTCTGCTCCATTGAGAGTCGGCGAGTGTCTCGGCTCGTGGGCAGCACGTAAACTTTCTACATCAATTACAACCAAAGAGAACATTCACGAGTTCCCTTATACTTTCGACTAAGGCGACTCAAAGGCGAAAGCTATCTTGTTCTTAGCCTTTCCATTGATCTTCCCGCTCCCGCCTCCGAAGCCTTTCTGCAACTAAGCTGGTTTTGCATTGCCTCCATGATTGGTGGCGGTATTGCAAGCTTCCTGCTGCTAACCTGTTCTTTCCCTGGCTCCGTGATCGGCCCGCTTTTGACCAAGAGACGAGGTACTGTATTCACGTCATATGGTGACGTCATCACGTGACGATGATTTCTTGCAACAGTCGTTTTGCCGCCGCCGACGCGGGGCGTCGTCTCCGACTGTCAATTTTCCCGTTTGATGAGACATGTAAGGCCCCTCGCTTAAGACCTCTCCCACATATCTATATTGTGTAGCCACCGCTACTTCAATATTGCACTGGAAAACTGCGAATTGCAATCACGCCATCTAGTTCCCTACAATATCGGCAGCGCTTCATTTTATGGCTTCATCAGATCCAATATTCCCTCCATGTTTTGCATGACTTACGCACTTTAGTGTTCTCCTGTGATACTGACAATTAGAATGCCGACAGTAGGCGTTATTTTTAAAATTTTGTAGTATCAGAGCGTTTTTCATGATAAGTTATTTCAAAGTTTTTGTTCGTTCTGAAAGGTGCATCATATTGCCGCACACGCTGATTTCTTTAGATGATTTATGTTACCGGCCCATTGCACGTATAGCTGCTGCCTTGCGCTAACCACCCCAGAATGTCTGGGAACATTCGAGATTATTTTAGGGTCATCTTTTAGGCTTGAGCGTGCAAACGGGAGCTGCTGTGTTTATTATAGGGCTAACGCGGTCACCAGCGATAAGGCTCGGATGTTTGATACCACTTGTATAAATGCCGACGCACCTTGCGGCGCATCAGATTATCGACGGCCGACGCCCTGTTCGCCACCATCAGCGTACAGCGTCCGTTGCTTGTACTTTGACTTTTCGTCACCCGGGCACAGGTTTGCCGAAATAAAATTTCGTCTTGAACACGCCGACTGTTTCCTTTGTCAGCGTCACGACCGCGTGACAGTATGCTAGGCCTGGTAGGATAGAGTTTTCGTGGAACTTTTGCTTCATATATATTAGGTCGACTTCCGGTCTTCACTGTCGCATAAATGTAGCAGTAGAGACCCCGTATTCCGAGGGATATTTCGAGTAGGCGTTTGTTGGGCATGCTACCGACCTAGCATCGTGGAACGCGAAAAGGAATGCTACGCGCGTCGTGTCTTCCCTCTAGCCTGGCTGTTAATTCTCACAGGGCGAGTGGGGAACGAGGTCGACAGGCGCGCGAAAGGGGGGAGCGTAGGAGAAGAGAGAGAGGGGAGGAGGGGGCGCGCATGCGCTCATCGCGGCGTTGCGCAGGAGAGAATGAGGCGCGCGAGAGGGGGAAGTGGGAGTGGATGTGGAGAGGCAGTGGAAGTGTAGGGGAGAGAGGGGGAGAGGGGAGATGGGAGAGTAAGTGTGTGGAGAATGTTTGCGCATGCGCAGTGAGGATGGTCACGCCGCACACCACCACCACCGGAATAAACTCCGCCATAAGATACTTGCGCATCTAAAAAAATCTCGAGGTGATCCTACATTTTCACTTAGGCGTTTGGTTATGGCACTCGCACGTCGGCATTCACGTTGCGTTTCGCGCACTGTCACAGCGGATCTCAGAGGCCACTAGAAAGGAGCGCGTGGTTGAGATCTGCTTCCCCAGGGGCCGCAACCATCCCATATGCTCACAGTCTTTAGTACTTAATGAACTAAAGTTAGTACTTAGTGAACTAAATTTTATTATTCTTACTGACAGCTAATTCACCCTTTTTTAACGTAGCGTTAAACTCCGATGTAAAATGATACCAATTAAGCCGTCGGATTAAACCAGGGTAAGCTTAGAAAAAGCCTCGTTAAGCCAGTATATCGCAGCCTAATTGAACTTGGACAAGTCAATTTAACGCTGATAGATACCGATATATACTGATAGATACCTATCAAGTAGAATAAGGCAAGATTAGCGGAGATTATGTCGGATCACGCTAATCCGGTTCAAGATGAGATGGCATAGCCATGAGGTAGATTAGACCCAACTAGTCCATGTTCTTTCGGATTAAGCATGACTAAATAAATCCGGGCTAGGCTAATCCCGAACAAGTCAATGTTGAGTGAATTGAGAATGACTAGCCGTTTGAGTGACTGCACATAGTCGCATTAAGCCGATCCAATTAACTTTGATTAAGCTGGATTAAGGTAGTCCGAATCTTGAACCATCCAATTTTAGGTAAGTTGAGATTGCCTAGCCAGTTGGATGACAGAGTATGGCCACAATACGGCAATATGGATTAAGCTGGAATAAGCTAATCCACATTAAGCTAATCACGAGCAAGTGAACTTGGAGCGAGTTAAGATTGTCTAGCTTGTTGGATGCCGAGCATGGCCACGTAAAGCCAATCAGGATTAAGCCAGAGTAAGCTAATCTGAATGAAGGTAGTCTTGAGCAAGCCTGTTATCAGTAAGTTGAAATTGCCTGCTATTTGGACGACCGAGTATAGCCACAATAAGACGATAGAGACCAAGCCGGATTAATCTAGCCCAAATTAAGATAATCCGGATGAATGTAATCGCGAGCCAGCCATTTCGAGTAAATTCAGTTTGCCTAGTCCGTCGGATGATATAGTATGGCCACAAAACAGTGTGGATTAAGCCGGATTAAGCTAATCCGCATTAGGCTAATCACAAGCAAGTGACTTTGGAGTGAGATTGTCTGGTAAGACATTAGGAAAAATTTTGCAGCGCAAAATAACACAAGAACGAGAAGGGAGGACACAAGACGTGCGCTAACTTTCAACAGAACCTTCTGTTGAAAGTTAGCGCACGTCTTGTGTCCTCCCTTCTCGTCCTTGTGTTATTTCGCGCTGCAAAATTTTTCCTAGGGATTATTCACCTCAGTAAATTTTTCCTTGCTTACAACCAAGCAGTATATATTTTTTTAGATGGAATATAAATTGCCAGCAAAGTGTACCACACACTAATGTCTTGGCGACATTTCTGTTTGGAATGCTACATATCAAAAGCTAAGCTGCGATATGGGTCAAAAGCTATTTTTTTCGACTCTGTTACAGTTTGGGTGCAACGTTTCTGTTTATTTTGTTTTCATAGTAGTTTTATGACAAAGTGGATATCTATTTACTTATTTATTTATTACTTGACAATACTGCTGACACCAGTAAGCAGTATTGCAAAGTGGGCTACAGTGATAAGTTACACATAAAATGATCTTGCTAAGCAAAAACAGGAGCATAACATATACAAAACACCATATAAACCAAGAACATCTATACAACCGTCTTAAGGAAAATGATAAGGGAACAGCACAAAATACAAAGGCAATGAACTTTAGAAATCAACCTTCGGTATTCCATACGAAAGAATTGGTCTTTCTCCTGATAAATGTTAACATTAGAACTTCAGCATTTTGCAGTGTTTCCTTATGGCTGAAAAAATGTAACTTGAAATGCAAATTATTAAACTATTTTAGCCATGAAACACTGCCACCTTCAGATTAAAGAAAGAAATATTCTGCATTAAAATGGGAACAAACGGCACTGGACATGGGACGAAGAAAGAACAATAGACGAGGGTGCTGTCGCCCTCGTCTACCTTTTTTTCCATCCCGTGCCCAGCGCTGTTTGTTCCCATTGTAATCATGTACTAACCAGCACAGTTATGTGCTCCCCTGAAATATTTTGCTCTAATTGCTCAAAGCAATAACTTTGTATAAGTTATCTTGCATGACGCAGTTTCACATCTGTAGATGGATGGATGCTATGTGTGTTCCCTTTAAAGCGAAGCATTGACATGCAAGTGGCCAAGCACAATTTTTGAATTGGCTTAATGCCTTTCCTACCTGAATTAGATTTCTTTCGTTAAAAAAACTTATTATAGGTAGCTTATTTTTCGGCATTGTACATAAAGACCCTGCAAGTTTGTTTTTGGCTGTTCTCGCTGCTTTTCCACAACCAATCCTCCATCTGTCTTTTACTGATTTCTCTTGTGGATGTGTTCATCTTTATCAAGCTCTCTCTAAGCCTAGGGCTTCATGAGAGCTAGTTCCCAACACGCACGTGGGTGGACATTTTTACATTTATTTAAAAGGTGGTCCGTCATCTTCATATCTCTCTCACAACCAGTGCATGTGACGCCTACTTACTGGATCTCACTTTATGACTGCATATTCTAAGGCAAGATTATCTCGCTTCAGACATTGCACTAGCTTATCATATGCTTCCCTCCTTACTTCGTCCTTATTCTTGCGATAGTTACTCAGAGCTTTTCATTTTTAGTATTTGCTATCCATTAAATCATCTCCACCTCTCTGACATTGCACCTAACGCTTATCGTGCATAAAGTTTAACGCATGCTCTCAGCATCACGAAATTTCGTCATGGAAATTATCATTGACTACAGGTATGATCTTTTTAGCAGCATGATATTTTCCAACAGCAAAGGAGTCCTTAAAAAACCACCTTGTATACTTAAAATGGGGATGACTAATTCCATACCTCGTTTATTAAAGTTAACCTCTTTCAATTTCCTTACGCTTGTTCTTTGTGTTGTGCTTGCCTCATGGTTTGCAGTCTTTATGGATCTGGTATATTTAAAGAGTTGAATAGCCGGTCACCTGCTTATGACACTGCAGCTTAAGTATTGCACCCACTATCATTGCCATAGTAGCATTTGGTACAGCAGAGGTTTGTAATGAATGTAACGAGATGTACAGCTCATGAAATAATTGTTGAACAACGAATGTTGTTGGACAACCGTGTGTTCCTTCTTGTGTGTCCTCGTGTGTGCGCGCTAAAGTTCCAATATGTTGTTGGAGCTAGTGATTGAACAAGAGGACTGGTCTTTAGAGGGGCAACGAATTGCATCAAAGTTGCTGCAACAACTTAGACGCATCAATTTGTTGAAACATTGGCTCTAGCAACACGCTTTGTTCAATGGTTTGACATTCATTCAAGCTGCCATCTTCAGCTCAACTTTTGTCGCGTTAAGATGCACAGGATATACAACTGTCATGTTGTGTTCTGATAGAATTCAAGAGCTATTGACAGCAAGCTTGTTTCTCAATTTATTCTCATCCTTTACGTTTATATATGGCACAAAATGCAAAAGATGAACATGTGACAGAGGACGCGCTAAGAGAAAAACGTTAAGGTAGACTCTGCGCAATCATAAACAAACAAAACAAAACAAACAAAAGCATGAAATAATGCAAAACCGGTCAGTGCGTGCGTGCGCCAGTGCTTCCTAGGAAACTTAATTCCTTGTCAGAGAGGGCTACGGATGGCTTACTAACACACATGTCATGCTCGCTTGCCATCTGCGCAGCCTCAACAATCATTCGGGTGCGATCATTCCTGTGTTTATACACAGTGACTGTGCGCTCAAAAAGGGGTGAACATTTACAAGACGTGCAGTGTTGTGCCAGAAACCCGTCTTTGCCATTTTTTACGTTGTTAGCGTGTTCCCTTATCCGGTCAATAATACACTTACCCGTCTGGCCAATGTAGCATGCACCACAGGAGAGAGGAACCTTGTACACAACTTCACGTGCGCATTGCACGTACCTGGTCCTGTGCTTCACGCCACATGCGGCAGACGACTGTTGCCTCAGAGGGCTAGTGAATTTCGCAAGACTGATTAGCTTAAAGGGGGCAGAAAAAAAACTACACGAATGCCAGCGCGTTTTCCAATCTTTTTAAGCCTGTGGGATATTTGATGCTTATACGGAACAACAGCTATCTTTTCCCGCTGTTGAGTTGTGCTACCCGCGGCCAGCGCTTGCTCCCTCCCCCGTCCTGCCTTACTGGTCCGGTAGATGGATTCTGCTACCGATGCGATGAACGCCTCTGGAAAGCCTGAAGCCTTGAGCCGGGCTACCTGCGCATTGAAGCTCGCATAAATTTTATGTTGGCAAGATTTGTGCAACGCGTTTTGGAGGCAAGTGCTTGCTATGCCTCTCTACACTACCTGGCTGTGCGCAGAAGAAGAAGGAAGTAGAGGTTTCTGCGCACGCGTTCGTAGGACCAGCAAATTTGATGCTCTCCAAAAAACAGCCTCAAATCTAAAAATCTTAATGTGTCATTCTCAGGCATCTCATGTGTCAGCACTAGAGGCTTGAGACACAGTTCAAACAAACCTAGTGTCTGTGCCGATAGCCGGGGGAACATGCCAGAGCTACACTGAAGAAGAACCAGAAAATCATCAACGTATCTGAATACATTGATTACAGGAGTACCGACTAACTTTTCTTTCAAAGACCTGCCCATTTTAGCCAACAACAAATCGCTCAGGTATGGATCTATGCATGAACCAATTGACACTCCATTTTTCTGTAGATAAACCCGATCATCCCAATCCACGTACGTAGACGTGAGATACAGCGAAACCAAGTCTAGGAAGTTTTGTGCTCTAATGCCCGTTTTTAACTGAAAATTCAACTGCCGAAAGGAATCTATGTTATCCGTTATGCATTCTAATAACTCTTCGTGCGGCAGGGAGTAATATAGATCCTTAATGTCGACAGAAAACGCGTGCACATCAGCATGATCCGCCCGTTCCAGAAATTCAATCAGTGCCTGCGAACTCTGGATCAGAACGGGGTCATCAACCGTAAAACACTTCAGACTGTTTTGAAGGCTACTCTGCCGCCTGCCACTTTCAATCAAGGCTTCAGCGAAAGAAAAATGCTTCCAGCTTTTAACAAGATTCCTAAAGAAGAAGTGCACCGAAAAGTTTGTCATTCACTTGATTTACGCTTTTATCGACTGCCTGCAGCCGTGTGGCGGACACTTGGAAAAATGTGGAATTTACTGCGGGGAGACAACTGGTAGAGGCATATTCGTGTCAGCTGTTGCGAGTGAAGCCGAGGACTTCTTTTCGGATCAGCTGGTAGTGTTTGACCGAAATGGACGGGAGTCAAATGCCACAGTAGCTTTGCATTTTTCAGAACAGCAGCGCGTTCTATTCACACAAAAAACTTGGATTTTATTTCGATCACATTGGAACAAGCCTGTGTCTTACATAGAGGTTCATTTCATCTCACTGTAGTGTAACATCAGAAGGGAAATTTCAAGGGCTCTTGCCAGTGGCTTGTTATCGTTTCGTCTACCTTACTTTCTTAACATTTACATCCTAATTACTACAAATACTATTTCCTATACTATCCCTGGCTTTCTTGTCTGTTAGTTATGAATATTGTTCCATCTCACACAGAAATAAGTAGCCTATAAAATTCCCTCCTTTCGGTCATTCATAGTGAAGGTCTCGTGGCATACTGGTTGTCTTCAAGTAGTATAAGATAGATTATTGGTCCGCAGCCAGCTCAGCTCTTAAAAAGTTCGTGACACCAGCAGGCAGAAAAAGTGTTCCCTACTAGGCGTCATAGCTATTAGCGGCGCTCAGCAACCCTCCTAGATTTAACTTCACATATATACACCATAAATTACAGGGGAGGATGACCGCCACCGTAGCTCACTTGTAGAACATCAGACGCGTAATTCGAAGGTTGCATGCTCGGTCCCTGCCGGCGGCAAGTTATCTTTTCGTACACTTTACTTTGTTCACATGTGCATCATAATTACTACAAATAGCATCCCGTATACTTCCCTAGGATTTTTGGTCTGTTAGTTCTAATTAATGTAGTCTAACATCGAAAGCCACGAATGTACGTGTCTACGGTGGAAAAAACAAACCTATATTTAACGAAATAAGGACAAGAAAAACAGCGACTGCTCGTCTATGAAAGCACAGACTCGGCTTTCTGACTTGTTCTGATTTTTTTAGTAAGTTTGTTCTGTTTTTAGATTACCAAAACGAGGGCTGAGGCGTCACATACGAGCAGGAACAAATATTGCAGTGATCGAATGCGAGTTATTTACGTATGCATTTGATATTCCGAATAATACCACCAGAAATTGTACAAAACGAGGTGTAAAATAGAAGTACAGGTGACGGGTGGAAGGACCTTCCGTGTGCTCTTATTTGGCATTTGCCTCTTTTCTTTCTGCTGTTCTTTAAAGGGCCAGTAAACAATCCCGGAATTCAAAAGTTGTGATGACGAGACTACTGCGCACTTGTACCATGTGAACACGCTGGCGCAAGACTTTTGCGAATAATTCTGCGACATGGAAGTTACAGGGTGTAGAGCAACCTGTTCCGGCTGGTTTCGTTTTCGAGTTAGGCTTCTCCACTCTTCTCTACCGCCGAATACCGTTGTCGTGACTACGCCTATTACAGCAACAAATAACACGACGTCAGCGATTACATCATCTGCGCGGTGCCAATGACCGATCATTCTTCTACGTGTCGCTCGTCCCACAGAAAACAGCCACGTTGAGGAAGCGCGGTGCAAGGCGTGAGAGGCACTACGCGACAGGGGCGACGCTGCGCGGCTTAAGCCGCATCACCACAGGGCCATGGCACCTAGTGCACATGACCAATCCTGGTGCACATCCTAGTGCACATGACCAATCGACGAAGTCGGTGCTGTGTGAACTTACCCATGAGCAACATTACGTCCCTTCGCGGACGAAGAAATCTGGACAGGCGCTGTAGAGGGGCGGGTGAATTGTTTGACAAAGTGGCTTAGTGGGCCACTTGGGTAAGTGCATCAAAATGGAGCATAGCGTCAGCAGATACAGACAAAAAAGACACGTCTGCGCGGGCGCTTTTCATGCGGGGAAGGTTCTTCGAAATTGAGCGTCTACACAGCGAAGCAGAAACTATGCATCAAACTGTTCCAGGAGGATTCAAGCAATGCCGAGTATGCACATATGATTGGTGAGGGATTTCACTTGTAGGTTACTGCCATTAAACCTCAAGTATTCAAGTCTAAGTGTGTCAGAATTGTCGTTTTGTAGCAGTTCATCATATCACCTACATAGTATGTATGTATATGTATGTATGTATGTATGTATGTATGTATGTATGTATGTATGTATGTATGTATGTATGTATGTATGTATGTATGTATGTATGTATGTATGTACGTACGTATGTACGTACGTACGTACTATCGAGCTCAGTATGTGCTACACCATGCGAGCCCATGGCCGTGCGCTCTGTAATAGTATGTATGTATATATGTATGTATTAGGGGTGTGCGAATATTCGAAAATTTCGAACAACGAATCGAATAGCGTTCTATTCGATTCGGTACTCGAATCGAATAGTGCACATTCGAAATACCCAATATTTTTCAAATATTTTTCGAATAATCAGCAACGATGAAAAATGCTCGAAAGAACGAGATGTTAGAAGAGTGAGGGGCAACTTTTCTTGTTTTCATCATCGAATTACCCAGATGCATGCAGCCCACGTACCTACGGGACCATCGACGCTATATTGATCATAGGACGAATGCGTTGTTGCTTAAAACTCCAGTGTCGCCGAAGAGACAGTGTCATCAGTCCACTATCTTGACCATGTCATTCATGATTATATTAACTCGTGGAAATTGCTTAATATTAATTTATCAGTTTTATTTAAAAGCTGTTGCCAAAGTATCACCTTGAATACTGCAGTCATTGCTATATTTCAGCCTGCAGTTACCAAATATTTCGAGGGCTCTAGTTGTTGGTGTATACGAGATTGCCTCAGTTTAAATAGCTATGGTATTCTTTGTCGGTTAGAAGTAATCGTAATGGTCCTTTGTTAAAGGTTTTGAATAGCTGTTTTCATTAAAATGCTGCAGAATTCTTGTGCTGTTTTGAAAATTGTAACCTCACCAGTATAGGGCTGCTTTGAAAATGGTTGCCTTACTATTCGAAAACTATTCGAACCGTATTCGATTTGTATTCGTATTCGATTCGGTTCTAAAATTCGCTATTCGCACACCCCTAGTATGTATGTATGTATGTATGTATGTATGTATGTATGTATGTATGTATGTATGTATGTATGTATGTATGTATGTATGTATGTATGTATGTATGTATGTATGTATGTATGTATGTATGTATGTACGTACGTACGTACGTACGTACGTACGTACGTACGTACTATCGAGCTCAGTATGTGCTACACCATGCGAGCCCATGGCCGTGCGCTCTGTAAGGTTGTACAGTGGCGCCGATCATGGCATATTTTCGAGTTAGCGGGAGAGAGTTTGGCTGCTCGAGCGAGCGCGCATCGCCCCCACTTGCTTTCACCCTCGCCCTCGTTATGCCGTGCGGTGATATCAGCTTCGAAAATAATAACTTCGAGGGTGAAAGCAAGCAAGTGGTAGAGATTCGCGATCGCAGGGACAGCCAAATTTTCTCCCATTAACTCGAAAATATGTCATAATCGATGCAGCTGTACAACCTTGCAGAGCGCTCGGCCACGCGCTCGCGTGATGTAGCTCATACTGAGCGCGATAGTACGTACGTACATATGCATGTATCTTTTAAATTAAAGGTGATTCTTTTTTTTCTTTAGTGACACTTATAAGAGTTTTGCAGATTTTTTTCTGGTTTTTGTTTATCTCTCCGATCCTTATTTCTCAAGTGTCTTTCCTACTCCGCAAAAATGAATGTAACTTCACACAAAATGTGTGCACTCAAAAGAGACGTTACATATTACAACGTACGGTCGTGAGCAAGTTTTTCTGAACTAGGGAACCAGCCAGCAAAAATAAGATTATAGCACAGGTTCTCTGTGTAACATTGCTTCTATTCACTGCGTTGGTCGTATGCACTAGTCGATTTCAACCAGCATAACGAAGCTTTTGCCCGTGGATGTAGTACATACATGCACACATGTACTTATATGCGTGGTATTTCTGCATATTGTCACACGTGTTCCCAATTACTATTAAGGGTCCGGACCTAGTCAAGCTGAATACGTGGATTTTTGTCTGTGCACCTGTCATCTGCACTGCTACTGCTGGTGATAAAAAATAAACTCCATCCACCCAAGAGCACTATGAGAGGAAAATGTTAAAGATAAAAGGAGCGTTCATGTGGCCTCCGTTATGTATTTGGCGGTAGCTCAGGGGGCCAACCGCTGCAAAGCCATCCCGCGCACCGAGAGGGCGTGGGTTCGACTACTGTCAGCGGAACATTTTCTTGCAGTCTTTTTAACACGAAAGTGTTTTATGCCGGGGTCCACCAAATACATCCGTTACGGATATAACGTTGATAAAATAGACGCCAACGGCTGAGAAAGATCAGCAGCTGGGAATCGAACCCACGGCGTTGCGGCCGCGACGGTAAGCGCCCGACGCTAAACCAACTAAGCTACCTTGGTAGATGGTGGACACTTCACGAACGCGCCTTATATCTTTCACACATTCTCTCTCGCACGCTGCTCTCTGTTGGCGGTGTAGGTAGGCGGGGCGGTGCCGCCGTCTGTGAGAGGTGAAAAGAAGTAATGCTCGACACTTCGTAATGTCAGTTCTATCAATTTACATTCCATTGCACGCTACGTGGCCTTAACTTTTAAGTTCACATCGCTTTAAGGGCCCGGCTTCTCGTCCATCCATTGATGTCATGTGGCGTGATCAAGCTCACAATCAAGTGCTCAATACAGGCCTAAAACATGGCTAGCAATGGTCAAAACCGATTCAAAATAAATCAAGGTCTAAAATAATATCATTAACAGAATTACCCACAAGTAATCGAAATAATAAACTTAATATCGCAAAATACATTTCTGAAATATGCGGCTTACTCCGGCGCCGCGCCAGAGAGGGCGCCACCGGCTCGCAAAGCGCTCGATTGCTTCTTCCACCGGCTCTTTTACAGAGCTACACTAGAAGCGGAAAACCACCTGACGGAACTCGCTGCGGACGACACGTATCTCAACTGCCGTAACAAGCAGGAAGTCGATAAAGCGCGGCAAAAAGTAGCGCGCATGTAGCACGCCGAGTTTGCGAATCTCTCTAACAAGGTTCTACTCGAACTGTGGAAATACTACATGCTTAACTCAAACATTGGCATCATCGACGGTTTGATGAACGGAGCAGTGGGAACTCAACAGACGGTAATCGTTCGGTGTCCGTGGTTACGCACTTCCTCAGGTTTCACAGTAGTGGAGCTGCATTTAGCACAGGATTTACAGCTACTCCAATCTCTACACAAGCTTTATTTTTTCTCTAGTTCCCTCGTTATCCGCTATGTTTTAGCCAAATATGTGAGAACTGTCACTACGCAGTGATCTATACTTTTCCATTACATGGACGTGGCAGATTTCCTTACATTATTTAAGGGTGCTTGCCGATGTCCTGCAGCGCATTAGTATTCTTCGGTGAATCCTCTTCGTTATTAGGCTCTCCTGTCAGTAGTTGTCCTAGGTATACATATTCTTGTATACACTCCAATGTATGGTTTCCGATCCTGAACTTTTTCTCTTTCGCCAGGCTACTACCTAAAGATAGTTTATTTAAAATTTGAAATGTAGGCCTGAAATATGTGGCCACTGCGGCCTTTTTTGCGGTGTCGTATATCACGCTGCTTACTGTTTCAGTAAGAACCACATACAAGCCGAAGCTTCCAATTCGTGAACGTTTCTCTCTTTAACGTCAGGTGCAACAAAAGAGGAAGCATGCACCACTTCTAAAACACTCCAGAACAAGTTTTCTCGAGGCTAAACCTAAAAAAAAAACAGTGTTCTAAAAAAATTTGGCAGATCCCACGTACCGTGGGAGTCGATGTTATGCGAAGCATGTGGCGGGTAGGTGACTCTGGCGTAACTTTTTTTACTGAGCGACACGTTACAAAATGACAATAAAGATTTGTATATATTTTACACGCACACATATATATGTTGAAGAGCCTCATATGTGTCATATAACCAGTTGTTTACGGTTGGGTAACGCAGCCAATGGCAACGTGTGTATTTCCAAAATCAGAAGCGGTAAGCTGATATGTAGTGCTTACACGTGTCCCGAAAACCCGCTCAACTTTCACGAACCCGCGTGCATGTGTGCAAGAAGTTCTTGACAGTTCTTGACCAAGGGCATCAACACCATGATCAGTGAGCACCAGCAGCTGGTCATGACTTGTTATAGGATCCGGTCGTGATCGTGGTGACGAGGGGTCCATGTGTAGTGAAGTATGTGGTATAGTAGAGCTGTTGGAATTCGTGGATGCCTCGGTCGTTTCGTCGACAAATTATCTGTCGACAGAGCCGGCGACATGTCCGAACCTGAAGCCACCCTTCGTGTTGGTGAGGTATAGGCCGTCGAGGCTGGTAGGCCTGGATAGTGCTACGTAGACAAACTTCAGTGGATGGTGTTTGTCGTACTCGTAGACTATCTGGGCGTATGTGTCCTACGTAGCCTAGTCTACAAAGCGGCTGTCAATTAATCTGGCATCATCCTCGGTCAGCATGAGGCCATCGCCCAGCCTCGTAAGAAATGAAGAGGACACTGAGTCGTTCTGGTGGACGAAGTGCACTTTACGGTGCTGTGATGTGGATATCATATGTAACATTCGGTAATGTATTCCTCCGGGGTCGAGCAATGCTCCAATATAGCTTCCTGAATCATAGGAATACAAATGTAATGTTTATTAGACCGCTATAAAAGAGGAGCCAACACTGGCACTACAGACGTTCATCTGATATGACGCCTGTATCGTAGGAGTACACATCGTAGGAGTATCATGTAGTGTTTACTGCTGTCTTGTTAAATTAGATAGCCAGCACCACAACCACAATTGACGTTGCACCGATAGTACGCCTGCGTAGGTTGTTTTTCCAAGCCAGTTTATAGACCTGGCGTGGCTCAGTGGTAGAATACCCGATTGCCACGCAAAATGCTTGGGTTCGATTCCTGCTGGGATCTTAACTTTTATACTTTCCATTCGCTGAGTCAACGCTGCCGATGTTGGTTTTCCTTAACGCTCTAGCATTTGAGTTACCAGCGTCTGTTCTCGCCCTTCCTGGGTAGATATAAACTGTCAATCACTTGTGGCGCATACCCGTACACCGCGGCCCGTGGTAAACGGGTATGTACCACACGTGTCTAGTGGAAAGGGTTTGACGACGTACGCGACAGGATTTTAACGTTATTCATGTCATGACCTGGCAATCATATTCGTCAAATCCTCTTACCCTCTCATGCAAATTTTGGTCTACACCAACTTAAGGAGGCGATCATGAGAGCACCCAGACGTAGGCGGCTAGATAGATAGATACGTAGATAGAAACGCTCAAAGTGCCAGAGGTTCGCTAAGAAATGCTTCGCATTTAATAGAACTATGGTAGAAGAAACATAATCATTGGTGAAAGTGTCATTTTAAGAACAGTGTAACAGATGTTACCACACTACCTTCTTCTTCTTCTTCTTCTTCTGCTATGAACAGCGGGAAGCTGAAAGCGATATACCTCTATGAAAATGCACTTCGCCATCAATCAGTGCTCAAGGCAACAATGATCGTTTATCAACAACTGCAGCACCAGAAGCGGCCTCATTGTCACACTCGAAATGCTCCTTGTGCAAGCATAGTGATAAAGTGACAATACGAAAGAGCAGAGCTGATGACCGCTGGTCCGAGGTGGCCAGAACAACAAACTTAGCCACATGCATAAAAAACAGGAGCTTAACTCCCATTTAAAGAAACAAAGACATAATAATAGAGGTAGCAATTTCGTGTTGCGGCGCCGTCTACCGGCGAACATTCCTCGTTCAACCAAGGAATCACCACGAGGCGTTAGGAAGAGTCACAGAAGAAAAAGCGCGCGCTTGACTACTTCTCGTCAAGCAAGGCTTCGGCGCACTGTAGTGGAGAAATAAAGCGGGATAAAATCATAACACTGTTGAGTTTAACAATCAAATATCGGTGCTATTTTATTAAAGCTAAGATCCTGAAGCACTGAAAAACACATTACTTTGACTAGGAAGAGCTGCAGTCCTGATCCATAGGAAGCTATGGAAAAATTGTTTGATCCCTTTGCCATAGGAATCGGTAAAACACGAAAGTGAAACGTGTAGTCACAGAAGTAGGCTACTTGATTGCTTTAGTGCAGTGGTATATCAGAGCTTGTATAATCTCTATTTTTCTTTGGCAGATGCAGCACCGCCTGATGTGGACGCACTCACGTTGGCGCCTAGTGGGACATCTCCGTACCGATGACTAACGCCCGTGATAATGATTTAACCCTTCCGGTCATAGGCGTGCGCTGGATTCCCCTTCAGGAAGGGGCGAAGGTTCGTCGCAAAGCCCCCCTTCCCAATTATGCCAATGTATGGCGCTGACATTGCACCCCCCCGCCCATCGAGTCGTAGCGCCCCCCCTCCCTATCATATGAATGTGTGGGGCTGACTTTGCGCCCCCCCCCCTCTTAGGTGAATAGGGGAGGCGGCCGTCCCCCCTGTCCCGTTTCCCCTGTCCCGTGAGCACGCCCATGCTTGCGGTAGCTGAAGTTCTTAACATATACGTGTACACCGCATATGGTGAATCCCGCACAAATATGGCATCAACAAGCACATAGTAAACACTGATACTCGATATGCACTCCTCCAAAGCGTCGTGAAACGCGAAGAGAAACGCTACGCGCGCTGGGGCTTTGTCAAGCTGTCATTGGACAGCTTTTTTCCCGGCCACCTTTTTTCACCGTAAATGTTCTTCTTTTTGGTGAAAATAAAGTCCTTTGATTGATTGATTGATTGATTGATTGATTGATTGATTGATTGATTGATTGATTGATTGATTGATTGATTGATTATCTTCCCTCTGGCCTGGCAGTTAATTCTCACAGGGCGAGCGGGAAACGCGGTGCGACAGCCAGACAAGCGTCGGAGAGCTATTTTTTGATGTGGATGGATCCTATGAGCGAGGCTTGGGCTGAAGCCGCCACCTTGCGGTGTGTTCAAGCGTTGACGAAAGTACACTTCTACTGGAAGCGAGCCGAAGGGGACGGTCGCAGCAACGGCACGTTTTAAATGCGAAGCATTTCTTAGCGAACTTCTGCGACTTTGAGCGTATCTATCTATCTATCTATCTATCTATCTATCTATCTATCTATCTATCTATCTATCTATCTATCTATCTATCTATCTATCTATCTATCTATCTATCTATCTATCTATCTATCTATCTATATAGCCGCCTACGACTTTGTGCTCTCCTTGCCGTTTCGTTAATCGGATGTATACCAAAATTGGTGTGTCATAACATGGCCTTATCGCGAACATAAATGACAGGTCATATCATGAAAATCATGACACGCATGTCATGAACAGCATGATTTACATTCCACGACCTTAGGCTCTTGCGGCCGTTCCGTTAATTTAATATACACCAAAAGTGGTACGGCGTGACAAGAATTCATGAAGAACATAATGACAGGTCCTAATATGCAAATCATGACGCGCATGTCACGTGCAGCATGATTTACATGACATTGTCTCTGGGCGCTCGCAGCCGTTTAAATGAAGGGATATATACGAAAACTGGTATGACGAGATATTTCTGTATGACGAACATAATAAACACGTGGTAACATGAAAATCATGATATGCATGTCATGTATGACATGATTTACTTGCCATGCTCATGGCGCACTCGCGGTCGTTTCGCTAGATTGATATACACCAAAATTGGTATTGTGCTGTGTGACTGTATGAAGAACATGAATAACAGCTGGTAGCATGAAAACCATGACATCCATGACATGAATGTCATGATTTACATGCCACGCTCATGATGCATTTGCGGCCGTTTCGCTTGCAAGATATACACCAAAATTGGTATTGCGCGACGCGACTGTATGACGAACGTAAATTAGAGGTGGTAACATAAAAATCACGACATGCAAGTCATGTACAACCTGATTTACATGCCACGCTCATGGTGCGCGAGCGGCCGTTTGAGTAGATTGATATACACCAAAATTGGTATTGCGCGAAGTGACTGTATGAAGAACATGAATAACAGTTGGTAAGACGAAAACCATGACATGCATGTCATGCATGTCATGATTTACATACCACGCTCATGATGCATTCGCGGCCGCTTCGCTAGCTTGATGTACACCAAAATTGGTATTGCGCAGCGACTGTATTACGAACGTAAATGAGACGTGGTTACATGGAAATCATGATATGCATGACATGTACGACATGATTGAGGTATCATGCTCATGGCGCACTCGCGGCCGTTTCGCTTGCTTGATATCCACCAAAATTGGTACTGTGCTATGTGACTGTAGGAAGAACATGAATACCAGGTGGTAGCATGAAAACCATGACATCCATGACATGTACGACATGATTTACATGTTATGCTCATGGCGCATTCGTGGCCGTTTCGCTTGCATGATATACACCAAAATTGGTATTGCGCGACGCGACTGCATGACGAACGTGAATGAGAGGTGGTAGCATGGAAACATGACATGTAGGTCATGTACGACATGATTTGCAAGCCACACTCATGATATAATCGCGGCCGTTTTCCTAGCTTGATATATAGTAAAATTGGTATTGCGCGACGCGACTGTATGACGAACATGAATAACAGGTGGTAACATGAAAACCGTGACATGATGTCATGTATGTCATGATTTACATGCCGCGATCATGGTGCATTCGCGGCCGTTTCGCAAGCTTGATATACACCAAAATTGGTATTGCGCGACGCGACTGTATGACGAACGTAAATGAAAGGTGGTAACATGAAAATCATGACATGCATGACATCTACGACATGATTTACCTGCTATACTCGTGGTGCACTCGCGGCCATTTCGCTCGTTTGATATACACCAAAATTGGTATTGCGCGATGTGACTGTATGACGAACATAAATGAGAGGTCTTAACATGCGAATCATGTTATGCATGTCATGTACAGTATGATTTACATGCGACTGTCACGGTGTGCTACCGGCCGTTTTGTTAATTGGATATGCACCAAAATTGGTATGGCACGACACAAGTGCGTGATGAACATAAGCGACAGGTCATGCATTGTATATACCAGAATATGCGTTTCATTGGCATGGGGTATATATATATGGTGGACAAGATGCCATGGCATGAATGATTTCATTTGGCCCAAAGACAAACAAGGCGATGTACGCAGCTCTTTGCTGGCTGCTTCACATTACATCGATGCCCACAGTGCGTGGGATCTGCCGATTTTTTTTTGTTTTGTTTTTCGAGCCTGGTGGCACACATGTCACCACCCCGTTATAAAGGCGACGCTCACAGCATCCATCCTTCCATCCATGCGAAAGCACTGTGAGAGGAAAGTGTGAAAGATAAAAGGCGCGTTCATGTAGCCTCCGTTATATGTTTGGCGGTAGCTCAGTGGGCTAAACGCCCTCCAGGGATCGTCGCCGGCCGAGAGGTTATGGCTTCGTCTCCTGTCGGCGGAACTTTTTCATATATAGGTTCTTTTTCTTTGTCATTTTATGGCGTTCATTTTGCTGACGTATTTGCGTGACGGAAATACGCCATGAAAATTGTGGTGGACCCCGGCATAAAACACTTTCGTGTTAAAAAAAGTTCATAAGAAGGATCGAAGCAGAAGGGGACTTGCAGTGCTATGACACAGGACACAGGTCCCATATTGTAAACATAAAAAAGAAGGAAGCGTGGACGCACACACATAACGTGTAAAACGAAGAACCTCTTTACTATATTAACAATAAAAAGTGTTCAGTGAAAACGTTCTCTGCCGCTTAGCCGAGGAGAAAAATATTGTACAAAACAGACACGCGTAAGGAGAAAAAAAGAACAGTCAGGAATCGCACAAAGCTGATGGAAGGGGCAACTGGGGCAGCGGTCGCCGTCATATTGCACTAAAGTGCGCCGTGATCATTCTCATAATCGTAGGTCCCTGCTCCGTCATTTGCGGCCATTTCTTTCGCCAGCGGGAGCGAACATAGGGACATCTCTGCCATTGTTATTTACATACCTGCTGATACGGCACCGCGTCTTTGTGATAGGACCGCTTCTGCCGGACAAAAAAACATTGCTCTAGCTTGCTAGCACAATTATTTCGAGGTTAGAATATTGCGTATGATGATCGAAAACGGTACTCTCTCGTGGTTGTTACTTGAAATTTCTAAAAACTCGGCAGAAATGTTGAGATAGAGGATTTCGAAAATATCACCCGTTTGGTTAAGAAGGGGTAACGCCGTAAAGCTTCCGAAAATGCAGAAGGGTAAAATTCGGGGCATGTCTCCGCGAGGTGAAGTTTAATCATAAACAGATTGTGCCTGGGTATATTGAAAATTTTGAAACAAATTTCAGCGTTCCATGTGGAATTTGCTGCAAGTGCTTAACGATACGCTAAACCTTTCAAAATGAAAGGAGCACTGACACAAACATTCGAAGGCGAGATAATGAGTTAAATAGATGTATGCGGAGCCGTACACAACGTCTACGAAATATCAAGGGCCAATATAGCCTAGAACATATTTAAAATCAATTTTAAAGTGCATGCCGCGCGACTGAGCGAGATGCGAGCGCTTCGCGACGCCGACATCAACGCGGGGGGTGTGTAAACAAACCTACGTCACGAGTTTGTGTTGGCTGGTGGCTGGTTGTGCCCTTGCGCTTGTGCCGTGCTACCTGCCATTTCTTACTCCGCGCCTGCGGCTTTGAGTGTGCTAGTTGTGTTCTCTTCCGCTGTTCGCTCGTCGTGCCCGTTGGCAGATGTTATGGCCCGCACACGCTAGCGGCAAGCCTGCCGCAACGGCGCGGTGCCGCAGAACGTCGGCCGTCGCCGCACGCGCGAGAGCTGTCCAACTTGCACGGCAAGCTTCGCCGGCGAGGCATTCGCGCCTCCGAAAAACATGGCAGCACTGCCAAAAGCGGTTGTCGTCCACTTCGAATCTATCAAGTGGCCGCCGTGCGCTCTGTAGCGTGTAAGTACCGAACTGATGCTTCCATTTGCTTTAGATTCATGTCCTTAAGCTTCGACAGCAATGTATTCGTCCCGATTCGGCGCCGTTTTTGAGAGCCATATTCAAATAATCGATGCTGTAAGCTTAGCGAGTCGAGATGGGCGCTTCCGAATGCTCGGAGGACATAGATTACGCATTTGTTAGTTGTTTCTAATCCTCTATAGCTGGCGCCACTTGACCTGGTTCGGCACCCACCGCACTCACGCTCGCGCGTCGCCTACGTGACAATTTTGCGTGTTCACGTGGCCAGCTGTGGCTACCCGTCCTTCGCAAGTAGTGCTGCCCAGCTCGGTGCTTTGAAACCGAAACTGCGACTGGGCGCCCTAAAAACGTCTCTAAATAAACAACCGTCGCGCACTCGCGCAAACGAAGTTTGCAGCCGTGATAAGTGGATCATAAGCTATCTATTGCAACAAAAAAAAAAACAAGGTGCAACATTTTTGTGTCAGTGCTCCTTTAAGGGCAGTAGCCGGAGGACATAGTTTAACTAGCCTCGTGTCTGTGATGAGGTTGAAACGAAGCAAGCGCTGAATCTTCATTCGTACATTGGCTCCGCAAGTGTGCTGATTTCGTTGGGGTTGGCTTATTACTGTCTCATAGTAACCATCATCATACATCCTCAAATAATTTCAAATGTATAAGCACTTCTATGCCTCTCAACGAGAGGGCTGTTAGTCCGCCGCACTCTCTGTGGCAGGCTGGGCGTGTTGGTTCAGCATATGTGAAATCTAGGGCGAAACAACGACAACGGACAAAAGGGAGAATACACAAATGGTGTGTGTGTATTCTGCTTTTTGTCCATTGTCGTCGTCGCGCCTTCCACCCCAATACAACAAACCACGTTGTCTTGGGGGGAGGGTTGTGTCCAGATCATTTTGGTTCAAACGCACGCTCTTACGGCGAGAGTCCTCACAGCTCTACCACACGACTACGCCTACAGAATAGGAATACCTTTGAAGCTCTAAGTCTATCTGCTGGACAAGGCGTAAGGTCGATATCAGGAATTGCACATTTGAGAAAAATTCCGTCTGCGAGAAAATGGAATTCTTAAACTGCGTTTCCACAATAGCGTGATGATCCTTTCGTTGGGCAGTTCTACAGGCTGAAAAACGCTGGAAGGAACATGGAGGACGCCATGGTGATTAATCTCGAAAGCAGCGTTCAGGGGATGGCCGTTACATATAGTAAAACTGAGGGGTTACGTAAGCATGGAGCATTGCGAGATTCGATAGACAGAAAAAAAGAAAGCAAGCACGAGAGAAAGAAAGAAAGAAAGAAAGAAAGAAAGAAAGAAAGAAAGAAAGAAAGAAAGAAGAAAGAAAGAAAGAAAGAAACCCCACCTTCGGTTTGCGTTGCCCGATTCTAGACGCATCAGCGGCCACATGTCCCCGACGCATTATCTAGGCATCTACAGACTATAGCGATAGCCCCGTCTGTAGTGATATAGGCAGCATTTACTTCTTGTTTCCAAAGGCACCGGTTGCATCGTCGGCCTGGTCGATGAACCTTTGCTGGCCGGTCGAGTTCACTTATCACATGTGCGGCCATCCTGTGTTCTTGTACTTTCGCTGTCCGCATTCTTTGCGGTACTCGTTATTCTTTTCAGCGATGAATCAACTGGCCCAAACCAGAGTTTCATTGTCATAGTCAAGTGTTTGAAATAAGGTTTGACGTTTCATGCAAAGAAAGGCCTGCTTATTCGTAATAATCGGAAATGAACTAATTCCTGCGCATATATTGGGCAAGAATTGACAAACAAGCTGGGGCTACAGTAGCTGATAAAACGAAGAAACACTCTAGTGGAGCTTCGGCCTAATCGGCTCCATCGGCGCACCGTTCTGTGAGAGAGTTCTGGAGGGTCACTCCAAAGTTCTCTCTCGTTCTAAGTACACATAATACTCTGAATTCAGTCTGTTTTGTTCCAGCAATTCACCAACCTGTAACCCTAAGGCCTGGTTCCCAAAGGTAGCAGTTGCTCTCCAGCCTAGCTAACTTACTGCATATGTTGCCTCAGAAGAGCAGAAGTGGTTAATGTTGATTTTCAGCAGCTAGTTATCAACTTCCTTTTTTTTGGTCTCACAAGTCACTGCACGTTGTTCTCACGGAACATATTTATCAAAGCAGTGAACCAAAAACATAAATTAAGTCAAATAAATTCGCGCACTCCACATAATTTTTCCACATGTCGTGTAATGCACAAAACCAGGAAGCCCGAATTCAGTTTTCTGAATATAACTGCGTAAGCATAGTGTTTTTGAGTATTCAAATTATTCTAAAAAAATATCAAATACTCATTCTGAAGTTGTAAATATCGTTTAATATATCCTTCAAGATCGACGCAAGCAGTTCTCAAGTTTAGCTTCTATCTGTATGTCGCGGATACTTCGGCATCCATGCCAGAATAAATTTAGAACCCACTACCTAATAAAATTGTCACTTAATTCGTATTACACTCTAAGCAAAAATCGATTAGTTGGGGAGTATTTTTGCCACGCAACAGTAATCGTCGCGCGGCTTGCTCGCGTTTCTTTTCTTGAAAACCCGGCTCTCGTCACTTTCCTATCAAAAATGCTATGTCACGCTGATAACGCGCCCGCCGTTCGTGACTGGGATGGGCCGGTACCATTGTTTGCAATAAAAAATATATTTCTTATCTTTTCTTTGAAAACGAACCAGAACAATTTTGCAGAGGTTGCGACATTTCAGCGGTAAAATACTACGCATAAAGATCAGCTACAATTCTTGTTTTATTCGTATATTTTGCACACTCATTCATTTAACATATAACCAAATCTGCGAGGGCCAATATTTCACGTGTAATGCAGAAGTTGCGCAATCTACTTTTCAATAATTAGCCAGCGATGTCTCTAATATTTTCCAGTAGAGAGGTGCCTTCTTATGCTTCGCTTTGAAAATTACGTTGTAAAATACTTGGAGGGCGCTTTTTGTTCGCTTTCAGGAGACGAACAAGATAGCGTAATCGGGAGCCGTGCGCATCGCCTTCAACCATGCTTCAAGGAAAGGAACGTTTGTGCGGGTAACAATGGCTGTTTCAAACTATGCTGGAATGCCTACTTCCTTCTGCAAATTGGCGAAGTGCCCACGACGCGTCCGTAATGTGCCACGCACGCCTGCGCAGCTGCACACTTTGTATGAGATGGGCAGCTTTAAAGCACCCACTCGTTGAGCAATTTACCCATTTTGACGCCTGGTGTGACTCTACGAATCTGTCACGCAATATTACATGCGTTATTGAGACTCCTGCGACTAGATGACATTCTTATATCGCTTCTTTACGAATGAGTTTCAAGCGCTGGCGTGGCTCCGTGGTAGGACACCTGCTTACCACGCAGAAGGTTTGGGTTCATTTATGACTAAAACCGAAGATTTGTTTGCTTATCTATTTACATCTCTTTAAAATTTTAGCTTGCGGACAACGCCGATTTTTGCTCACAAGCAACGATGTCGACGGCAGAATTTCTGTGAAACGGGATCTTTAAAGATATCGCGTTAGAAAGAGAATAATTAGCCCCACTGCCACGGTGGCAGTGGCTACTTTGCGATACTGAAGTAAAGAAAATTTTATGTGCTCCCTTGGTACAAAAATTATTTCCATAGCGTACCACATGATAAATGTTTATTGGAGCTATACATGCTCTGGCTCTAGCCTGAAGAAATCGAGTTAATAGGTGATATGCTTGCATTGTGGCAATCACGCGAATATATTCTATCAATTTTTCTGCATAACAGTAAATTGAAACGATGCATGTCGAATCCAATCATACAGGTCGATAAAAAATTGGCCACGTATCTGCGTGCTTCGCTGCAAATGTCGTTGAAAGACGATAGTGTTCTGTCGGCCGTACTACATGAGTCCTCCTCTTCTATGTTGAATCGCAGCATCTGGCTCCTAGCGTCACATTTTCAGCGCAGCCCAAAAAACACTAGCATTTTCAGCGCAGCGCAAGAAACACTAGCGTCCTTAGAATTACGTATCTATGTATTTTCTTGTAAAGTAATACAACACCTAATACTTACGTACTGATGTTGCGCCTCATGTATGTGTAACATTTGCTTTTTGATCCACAATGTTCACAAGTATGAACGGCAATACCAGCGCAAGATGGCTGGGCGTTCAGAAAGTGGTTAAACTTTGGCCGGTTGGCTGAATCGGGTGAGAGACAGACTGACAGACCAAAATTTTTGCGTCTAAGTTTCCCAAGGAAGACTATCGTCTTTAAAAGAAAATTTGGCGGTTTGCCTAAAATTTTGCCCAAGGAGGTACATAAAAGGCAGCTCTACAAGTCACTTATGTGGCCAAGGGAACAGGAAGGGAGATGACAACTATTGCTTTCAGCCGCCCCATCAGCTAAATTTTGAATAATTAACTTTAAGCGGTCATGTTTCTATTCCAAAGCCATAGGTAGTCTTGTTTTCCCCCAGCTCCACTTACAATAACACGTCTAGCTTTTCCGTGCTCCCACATGTGAGGTTGCAAATCTTAATTGTCGTCCCCATGGTTATGCTGCAAGGCAATGAGGGTCAACGCAATGTTCCTACATAGAGTGACGCGCACTCATTCTTTGCAAAGTCACCAGAAATTGGGCCAGCCACGCACTCGTGGTGTGAAGACTGAGGAAACGGCGAAGCTGGTAGCGTTCGCCTCCTCATTACCCTGCTCCTCACATTCATTTCCCTTTCCGACCCATTGCCATACTATATTGTAGAAGACAATGCTGTACTCCCTCCCTTCCTTTTTTCCCCTCCTCGTCACCACCACTTCGCTTTTCCGCCCATTGGTATACTACACTATACATGGTTATGCTATGCTTTACTCTCTCCCCTTTTCATCATCCTCACTTTCCTTTCCCACATCCTGCTATACTATGCAAGGCTATGCTCTGTTCTACTGGCATGCCTGGATATTAAAAAGTTCTAGACTAGACAGAGTTGCATAAGCGTGTCACTAATGTGTATGTGGGCATGTTGGTCTTTCTGTACGATTTTGCACCAGGCAATAAAGAAAAAAGATTGTCGAGTGGTCACGACGTTCGCCTTCGTAACCACACGGGTTCCAATCCCGCCTCGCGAACTAATCTTTTTCTCTATTCTTTCTCGTTCGCTTTGTAATTGTTATCTATCCCATCAGGATTATGGTATCCCACGCCGGACAAATATGCCCGCATGTTCTTGGAACGAGGAAGAAAATGAAGAGGACGAAGAGAACGAGTGCCGATTCATGATGGTGATAAATTCTATTCGCGACTAACGGGGCTTCTCCGAGCTCAAACAGCGTTGCTGTTAATATGGTAGAGATAAGCGAAGTTATATGAAATTATTTGTTATTTCTGTCATTTTCGTATTAAGCACCGCATGACCTAGCGATCCCTATGCGACAGCGGTGAAGTGTGAGCCGATGACCAAGCACGATAATAAAGTGAAGAAAATGTGGACTATGGAAATCACGGAACCAGAAGACAGGGCGATTTCTAGCTGGTGTCTGTGAATTCTTAAAACTTTTAGATGTGTGGAAGAGCAGACCCTGTTAAGCCGGCACCAGAATAAAGCATTCACAAATCGCTCAAGGTGGTTTCTGCAAAATTGTGTTGGCATGCAGCCCAATACTTACGTACCTAAAAAGTTACTGTCTGGAAGGCCAGCGGGAACCCACATTTGAAACCGAAATCAAGACATGCTTGAAAGTACGCGTGGAGAGGTAGCTGTATGAGTGCTCAGTGCTGTTAAAGCATCGCTATTGTAGAAAACATAAAAAGTTTAAGAGCCGAAATGTAACAGTGTTTATTTTCGTAGTAACATTCCATTGTCATTGTTGCTGGGTGTGTATTTCTGATATTTTTCCCGAAGGACTAACCGGTACGCGAAATTGAGAAACGGCCTTCACATGAGTGAAGGTGAATTGTCTCAATTTTCGGATGCATTAGCATGGAGTAAAGCGAGTTCTTCTTATTCTTTCAGCGCGCTAAAAGCCGGTGGGTAGTGAAGGGGGAGGGGGGGGCACGTCACTACGTCAGAACGTATGACGAACACTAATCGGACTGCTGCGGCCGCACGCGCCGTATCTTTACTCCAGCAGATGCATCACGCCTTTTTGCGTCATGTGCTCTCGCAACTTCGCTTGCGCTGAAGCGGTAGAGAGTACAACGGTCGCTTCACTGGCTGCTGCGTCCACGTGCTCATACGCCAGCGTAAGGTAGGGTTACGCCGCATCGGTTGCTACACGAGTCAGCTACTAGCTTTAATTTATATGGCGTTCCAATTAGTTGCTGTTACCTTCACTACTTCGCCCTTGTGTCCAAACTGTGATGTTTTGAATTTAGAGAAGCATTGCAGGCCTCATGCCGATAGCACGAAGGGCAATGTAGAAGCGTAACAGACAATCAACAAACAAGGGGGAAAATATAGCAGTACCGATCAGAGACGGTGTGGCTATTGAACCGTTTGATGTGGACGCGCCTACATTCATCCTAGTGGCACATCTCTACACCGACGACTCAATTCAGTGATCATAATTTTAAACTTTGGGGTAGCTAAAGTAGGAAACAAACCGGAAAACAATGTATGGTGATTCCTGCGAAAAGATGCCATCACCAAACACATATACACCAGTACTCGAAATGCGCTCATGGAAAGCGTCGTCATCTGATGAGAAAAACGGCATGGTGTGAGCTCTCCAGCAATTGGGTAAACTACATTTCTGCTCAAACATAGACCGCCACGCAGCACTCAGGAGCCCGAAAGGCAGAGCTCGTAGCTTGAGCCCTGAATGCGCGAAGGCGTTCAGCTGCCCGCTGGCGTGTGTCTCACGGCAACAAAGCGCTCACTTAAACTGTATTGAAAAAAAATGGAATGGAATCCGGAAAGCAAGCCCCGACTACACTCTTAAATCCTGGATAACGCGTGCTCTGTAGGCGGGACCCTTCAAAACTCAGGAAAACTCCCGGCTATAGTAGGCCTTGGAAAAGGAGTTACCCGTGACAAGTGTATATAAAAAACGTTGACCCTTCACCGCCGCCTTATCCGCGATGCGCAGCGCCTATAGGGGCGCCACTGAAAGCCGCGTAGCGGCGGCCGTTGGAACCGCTCGCGGGTCCCGTAGCAGACGCCTCATTTGCGCGCGCGCGATTCGCCGGTTGTGCGCGTCCTAGATAATTACTTTTGCGGCGACAGTGTGCGCAAAGGAGCCGCACTTTATAACAGTGGACATGTGTCCGATGTCACAGCTGTGTGGGACGACAATGTCCCCATACGCGACAAGTGTTTGTCACAGACAATCGACAACAAGCTTCTCCTACGAAGTGGAGCTCATCGTAAGTACACCGCTTTCTTTATAACGTCCCGATCACTAACGCCTGCATGCGTTGACGCGTGAACCAATGTTTTTTCTCGACACAGCAGCTTCGTTTACGTGCCATGTGCTGATATAGTATAGATTTTGAGGGAGCGCTGTCGCACCGGCGTATAGATTTCACAGGGTCGGCCACGTGAAGGGTCAGCGTTGGTAAAAATTTGAAACCAGCACGATAAACTTGTGAAAAAATAAACGATAAGCTTGTCATCATCGGTGCAGAAGCGCACAGCGAACATTCTGCACCGATGATCGCATTCCAGTGCCATCAATAGGTAGAATGCAGCCGATTTCGTACAGCACACGTGTGATTCCACGGCGCTTTTTTAAAGGAGCCGTCACCTGCCCTACATTCTCTCGCATTGCGCTTCGCGCCATTCGTTTTTCAAGAGAGCCAAGGTATCGCGTCTTATCAGTAATTACAACCTGATGTGAATTGTAGTGTCTACAATGCAGGCGAGGCGACCAAGTGTAAACGTAGTAGGGTTCGCTGAAAACGTAGCAACAAAAAAGAAGAAATAAAAACACGGCAATCGTTCTAACACTGCCGTAAACAAAGCGCGATTGCTTAGCTTCTACGTCGTACAGCCGCAATCCACCGCCGCCGTCGCTTTCGCTCATGAAATAGCACCGGAAACCTGTAGATGTGCGTTCCTGGCGATTTTTCGTGTGTGTTTGAGCAGCCGACAACGCAGCTGTTATTTTTCGACATCGCTGAGGCCCGCCAGAATCGTTAAATCACGATGAAAAACACATCCCTCCGTGCACTCGCGTATAGACGCTCGCGGGAACACTGCTCGCCGGGCCCCACGAGCGCTTCTGAGGCGTGGCGGCAGATGGCGTCGTCGGCGCTTTGCGCATCCCCTGTATTAGTGGCGCTTCGGTGTGGGCCGCGTACTTGAGAATCCTGGCTACAGCTCAGCGTGTGCTGCCGCGTGTTATAACTTGTCGGCGCAAGGGTGTGTGTATACGCATGCGCCGGCAGCGTCAGCCGCAAAGGCGAGCAATGCAGCGAGAAGGTATACGCATGGAGCTAACTACGCACTGTCTCTTGCGTGCGTGAAAGGGAATAGGGCCCGCTACGCTCTCCGTTGCACTCCGCTTCTGCTGTTTTTGCACAGAGAAAAGAAAGGAAGGAGGTAAAACGAGAGTTCGAAGATATTGTGCGATGGGAAGGGAGTTGCGTTTTTGGCGCGAAATGGCTTAGTTCTAGCGCATTCCACGACAGCGACGGATGTTTGATAGGTTGGTGTGATTTGTTGAGCGTGCCGCGTGAGCCGGTACTTGGCCGCCATGGAAAAGCGCTCTTATCTCAATATTAAGGGGGTTTTGCGAGGACATAGCGACATCCCCTTGCACGTGCAAAGGCTACACACAACTGTTGACGCAGGATTACACGACGCTTTCGCGCCATTTCTGTCTAGCTGGTGCGCTCACTGCGGACACAGCCCGGCGCATCATACCTGCCTGGGTGAGTGTTGTTCTTTCTTCACAAATATGTTCGTGCTGTTAGCGTTCACATTGTTGCATGCTTGCGCTTATATATATGAATGACGGCATTCAACTGCCAGAATATTATTTTGACGGCTTTTGAAATAACTATGCGAGTATGCGTACGAGTAACTATACGAGTATACGATTACTTATCTTTGTTGTAATCGTCATCCATCTCTATAGTCGCGCACGTGTTGTCGCGCTGGTGGCATTTACTGTGAACTCTCACAGTTCAGACGCTTTCGTCGCTCTTGACAGGTGTCAACGAGATAATCAATTCGTGTTGCTTGACAAGCTGTGTAATTTTAGCTCTCGCGTGGTTTCTTGTCTTTCGGGTAGCAACTGTTCTCTGCATTTATGGTCAATGATACAGTGCGTCAATCAAAGGAAGCACATTTTTGCTAGCAGTTGAATGATATTAGCATCTGCTTGCATGGTAGGTCGTTATACTTCGCATTTACATTTCTTTTTTTTACATTTAGGAAGCGGAAAAATTTTTCCACAATCAAAAATTAATAAAACTGCACTTACGAGTACCGAAGACGTTAGTAGTTTCATTGGATCAGGCGCTCGTAGATACGACAAGCGGCAGGTCTTGTTTTTAGGAGGCAAAATCAGAAATTTGACTTTCTGAATAGCAACAGTCTTTAAAACGCGTTTTGCTGCCAAATTTCTAACAAGTTTTAAAGCCAGCTTCATTCATGCTCGTGAATACATGTGCGTATTTACTGTGTCCCTCCACTTATTTCTGTGGTGACTGGTCACATTTGCCCGTTGGTCTTATGCAGCGCCAAGTCAAGTGTGGGCAAGTATGTCAGTGCATCATGCACCAGCTGTGGTGCCTGTGCAAACTGCAGAGCTCGATGAAGGTAAAGTAATGCGTCATATGTAATTCAGACGTTAGCTAGTTGATGGCATTTTTGTTCTCTCATCCATCATTTCATGCGATGCAACAGCGATATATAACCGTGGCTGTATAAAAGTACTGTTGTTTTTGTTGGCAGCTTATTATTTATGTTGGATTGCTCATTGTAAATGTTATTACAGAGACGTGAAGGGCGTACAGCAGTAATAATAAGGGATATAATTTTCGTTCATCCTCGTGTTAGTATACACAGAATTTGAATACGTTTGCAGGTGACAAAACCTTCTGACACAAGAGCCAGGCGCCATTTTATCGAGCAACTTGCCAGGAGCTCACACCTTGCAGGGTCTCCGGCAGCAGCAGAAGCAGCACCGGCCCTGGTGTTGTTTACAATGCCGTAACTGAGCATACGATCTTTCTTTGTGTTTTTTGTTCATTTTCTTTTTGTGTGCGTGTGTTTCACTCCCGTCTAAATATCGTGCCGAGCATTGACCCGCCGCAGCAAATTAATTTTTAATCATGCATTGTCTCCTACCATTCAAATATTCGCCGTGACTGGCATTCCCCTGGTATAAAGGAAAATAGTGTGAAACCAAATTTCAAGCCAAGTTTGCCTGCCACTTTATTTACCTAACGAATGAATCGTGAGTGTATTGTAAAACTGCTTTCCTTGTACGTGATTCTCATCAAATTGCGACTGAGCTGTGGTTTTCACTTGCAGCCGACATTCGAAACAGCTTCACTTTTAAGAAAAACTGGAAGTTCCATGGAGAAGTTCAACATGTCAAAGTCATACTCGGTCAGATGTTCAGTGCTCGCATGTATTTCGTGGAGATCGATGAGTATATCTGAGGAAATTATGCTAAGCCTTCTCTCATAACTGTAGTAGGGTTATAGTTAAAACACTATTAGTTTATTAGCTCTAATACCAACTTTTGAAAACACTTTCATACTTGTAACTTCTGTGGCGCTGTCTACACAAAATTCGACAACTTTTATAACAGATTGGAGATGTCCGTTTACCAGGTAGAAGTTTTTGTGTGATGGGCGAAGACACCAGGTAATCTATAGGAACATAACGTCGCATGTGTCCTCTGCTTTTTTTTCCCCTCAGGATGACATGCCAGCAGCCCGCCCATCATCTGACCGCTGAATTTGGAGGGAGTACGACAACAAAGCGTTCTACTGCGATCAAGTACAAGAGAATGTGAAACCTTCGGTTGGCACACTTCTAGAGAAAGCCCTTATTTGGTGCTTGACGATATACTATATTAAGGATCTCACATACCCAACTGGGTATGTTGAATACTTTGTCTGGTGCAGAGTATAATGAACTCAGTTGTTTCCCAGGTGTTTTGCCGGCGGGAAGGTGCTGAAGACACAATGAAAAGATAAAAGGTATTCGGTAAGCACCAGAATATATTTGTCCAAAAAAAACATCGGATAGCACGTTTATCGTTTCCTTCAGCGCTGAGTATTGCTTTTAGCGCCGTTTGTATTTTTTACAATAAATAATTATTTTTACATGTGAGCAGTACCTGTTTCTCGCATGCTTATACACGCTAGACATAGCGGGTACACTTGAACTGTGAAGCTGGTATGGTCCGTGAAGTCATTCTCAACCGGAATGATTCCGCTGAATGCACTCTAAGCCAAAAATGGAAAAAACGAGAGTAACTGCCGGTTTTAGTCCTAAAGACCAACTGTTACTCCCCAAAAAGACCAACTGGAACAAGATGGCTGACATGGCTCAAGTTGGGGGAGTAAGCGTTTAGGGTTAGGTTGGAAGGGAGCAACAGAAGGACGAACGGCAACAGTTTCTCTCGGCGCGCAACCGCTGCTCTCCTGCAGGACGCACCCTGTATCGGTCGATGCATGGGCCCCATTTTCTTGCGGGCTGGCATAAGGAAACTAGTTTTTGTAAACTGAACAAAGAGATACGCACGCTAATAGGGACATTTGGCTTGTACGTAAACTTTTTAATGTTACCGTGTTACCGCAACACATGTTTTAGAAAGGTTTTACCTCCCCGTACGTAAACGGATACCTTTACGTTTGAATAAACCATGAAACGTTGATGATAACGGCATTTAAATTATATTTCATTTATATAAGATTGTATAACCGCTGCAGAAATATCTCGAGGGGTTTTTAGCGTAGAATACCGGGTTATGCGACGATGGTGTCGCCATCTTGTGACGCTTCGTGCAACCATAGTCGTGGACACGTTTGTTTTCGCCTAGTGTTTTAGAGGGAAAAAAATGATTGAAAAGGTAACTCATTCGTAATAATGCCGCGGCAAGGCATTTACACCAGAAGTGGAACGCACGATGTTTCTGAAATAACAATTTTTTGCTTGCCTGCTTCATCTTGTTCCCGCTAGATGGCGTCACCTATCCAGCCTGTCGGGGTATTTATGTCAAGGCTTCTCACGTTTTTACCGCTTCGGTATACTAATTCTAGGTCACTCTAGTGACTCTAGCCGCTGAAACAAAGTGATCGCAATTACCACTCGCACTTCGGCTTATTTTTACTCGGCGGCTGGAGCCTCGGCAAAGCGGTTATCGCGAGTAGCCGCGAACGAATGTGGATTTTCGAGATAGGGCCGTAAACGTAAAGCCAATCCGGAGAGTAGTTCACGTTCCGTAAAGGCCCGCGTATGCGCAGATTCGTTCCGGCAACTCGTAACACGGTAACGTAAAGCTAAAAGCCCCTAATACAAGCTAAAAGCGCCTAATAAAAGGCATGGTTGCACTTGAACGCCAGCACCTGAAGCTGTTGTCGTCGCAAGTCAAATGGCGTGTTTGCGTATAACATTTGGCATAAATATATAGCCTGAGAGTGTGGCAATAAAATGCGAAGCTTCGCGAGACTCCGTGTATACTTCGCGACAAACAAGCGGTTGAGAGAAGTACACAGTTGATAGACTTTACATTTGCGGTTTTATGCTGACAACGAGACTGACAGCGAGCTAACGCCGCTGCCTCCCCTACCCCCTCATCTCTACCTTGTCACTGGCTGATTTTGGCGGGAGGACAGTTACCGCAATCGGGTCCGGTAGTTTGAATTTGTGTTTAATCTCAGAGCAAACGGACGTTATCAGCTCGGGCGGTGTTGTCTTTTCAAAGGGGAGGCGACTCTTCCGCAAAAAATAATATTGTTAATATTGATATTAATAATAACAATGATAATAAAGAAGAAGAAAACACACCTCCGGGCAAAAAAGAAAAAAAGAAAAAACTGGCCTTTTAGCTAGCGCAAAGGGAGCACGGCAAAGCCTGTGTTTTCGCGAGAGACTCATTGCCTTGACGTTTTCAGATGTATACATTGTTACCTTCTATTCTCTTTCGAACATCACCACTGGTTCTGCACGCCTATACTCATTTCACTAACATGTCAGAACGCGCAACGACCCGTCGGTACCTACATAACCCCGTTTCCTTTCACACGGCGCCATAGCGTTTGGTGGCGCAGTGGTTAGCGTGCGCGCATGGTGATTAAGTGGTCGCGAGTTCGAATCCTGTGTGTTTGTTGCAAATTTTCTGAAATTTCTTTCTGAACGAGATGTCTGTGTGTCATTTGTACATCCAAACAAATATGTGTATAAACTTCAATGTGCTCTAGAAGTCAATCAAAAACGAATTTTTTTTTCGGCCCAAGAAGAAACTAAGGAGTAACGGGAAGGAGCATCCGTTGCTCCCTTGAGGAGCATCATAAAGGTGTAACAGTTGGTCCTCAAGGAGAGCAACGGTTCGTCCCCTTGCCGTTGCTCCTTTTAGGAGAGTAATGGGAGTGGCAAAGCACTTGCTCCCTCAAAGGAGGAACCCCTATACCCCCGTTGCTCTCTTTTGGCTTAGAGTGTGGTATATTTATGGGGAACGCGGTGCGTCCATGCTTTAAACGCCGCTACAAAAAAAAAACGATGCGATTTTCTAAACGCATATCTAAACACACTGCATGCTTATAGTTTCCAAGCTCACTGTTAATGGTTAATCTAGGTACCCACCAAGGGGGAACTGAGCGCGAAAACACTCCTATGTGATGTAATCGGTTCACGTTAAAAAAATCCCAAGTGGTTAAAAAGAGGCATTATTAGCATACGGTACCCAGAGCTTCGTGTGCACAATTTCTTTTGTTTGTTGTCACTGCGCATCTGTCAAAGACTAGACACTGGTATACGCACGTTAGTTTCCGAATACAGTATAAGCGTACGTGCCCAGCCAACGCAACGTGTGCGTACACAATTCTAAAACTGTGTTAGCCAACAATCAACCACTACACGGCCTGCCACTTGACGTCAAGGGAGTCCGCATTAGGGATACCGCAACCTGACTGCTTTCTTCGTTCTTCTGCATGCCACAAACACACAAAAACAGTAATGAAGACGCTGGATAGGATCAATGGGTCATTAGTGAAGAGACCTTAGTTCTCAAGTGGACAAGGCTGGTAGTGATGAAAAACAAAATGCTTCCTTCGACAAATGCGCCAATCGTTTGCCGTGAAATGTACATATCTAATTTAATGTTCTACTATTAGTATACGGCATGATATCAAAATCAAGTGCTGGCAGTAGAGCTTGCACGTGGTGTTCTAGATTTCGCAAAACCGTTCACCCTTTTCTCCTAAGTCCGTGGTAAGCAATGCCTAAGTCTGGAAAACAATAGTTGCATAAATAAATGACCGTCCACTGGAACGTAATATATGCCAGCGCGAAGCGCGCACGCCGGTGGGTATACCTCGTAATAACATCGCTGCATTGGCTTAAAAAGTTCAGAAATCGTTAAACACCCTCATGTTCGACAAATGACCAGTCTACGTTAACATTCTTGCGATATGTCATAATTTAGCAGTTTAAGTTCCTCGTGACGACTGCCACACTGAGGCGCAACCGCTTGTTATGTGCGCAATAAAAAAATAAAAAATCCAGCTTGCAACAAAAGTTGCATCCTTCGTAGACCATACCTTGTCTTTTTGCATCTACGCATAGCTCTGCAACGATAGAACCTATTACTCAATGGTGTCAAATTCATTTTCTATTAACCCACCACTATACTACGTTCTGGATTTCTACTGTACGCAACGTCTCTCAGTAATCCGAACATAACAAATTAAGTGCGCGTATACGTAAAAAACTGCATAAGGCTATCCCATGCACTCTACCACAACAAACTAACATTGCCCAGTCGCGTGCGCGTGCAAATGCAGCTGTGTGGATGTAGCTCGTAAACGTTTGCGTGTTCAGCCGTACTAATCACGGCGAGATTTGTCAAAAATTTATCATAAGGTGAAACTTGTACAAGGCACTGCATGCCCATGACAGTGCCTTTCGCACCAATTCTATACTTAGTACATCGCATGGGCTCGCGCTTCGAAAAAATGTTTCAGTAAACTTATGTTAAAAATATAGCACCATTCAGTGTATTTCAGCGCAATCTCGGCTTTGAGACGAGTATGAAGAGATTTAAATAGCGCGGCGGGATCGCTATACTAGCGTGAATCCAGACGTTCTTAAAATTGTGGCCACTGATGGAGTCCTAACAGAACGCCACAAATATTCTACAAATAAGTCTGCCGGGTATAAGATCCAGTCCATGTTAGCATCAACTCCCTGGCCGCGCACTGCGTGCCTCAGAACGGCGAACGGCGAGCCGCGTCTCCATCCTGCACAGCGCAATTCACGAGTCACGTATGTCGCGCGAGTGGCGTCCAACATAAACGGCATTTCCTCCGGGGCACAGTCCGCCGAGAGACTGCGAAGCTGCATGCAATCAGCGCAAGCTCCTCGCTTCCATGATCGACGCAAACATCGCCCACATTTTTTATTGAAGCTAAAGTAATGTCTACTGGAATAGTGTCATTCATTTGAGGGGAAGTGACGTGCACTATCTAACGTTTAGAGCCAAGATGAGTTCCTTTACAAGTGAAGTTCATCTGCAGTGCGTGCACGGCGTACCGCACCTGCTCGGGCGTGTTTGCTTATTGTATATACGGCTGACAATACCACGATTATCAGCGCATGTTCATCTCAGTGTGTAATTATTATGGGGAGAGGGTCGAGCCAACGACGGTAACACGTAAAACATTAGGTCATATGAGCGAGAGCAGTTTGTTCTGAAGCATGGTCGACTACGGCTTCGAAATAAACTGAATAGGCTTAGTGACGATATCGGCCACCGGCCCGCGGTAACCGTCGGCGGTGATGCGGCCAGCGACGTTACTGAGAACACGGCGATTCTCCCTCGGTAATCGGCTACGTCGCTGTGCGGTTGCCGCGGATGGATTCCGAGCACACGTTCCACAGCAGGCGAATCTTGACGTTGAAAACTCGTTCGATCCACGAAAGGCAACAGGCTGACGGCTAACATCAATAGAACTCGGGTATTATGCACGCCAAGATTCTTTAAATGCAACTGAGGCGCCAGTGCCAAATATATGCGGAACAGTTTTTTCTTTTATACCAAGCACGCAAATTCGCTTCAAGCATGCTCCCAGCAATAATTCAATTTAAAAATGTCGCCTTACGTATCATTGAACACTACATTTAATTACGACCTCCACTGTACTAATACAACTGAGGACGTAACGATGCATTGGTGCATATAAACGCCCGTTCTTTTACGGCAGTGGCCGCGGCGTGATGTGGCGTAGTGGTTAACTTATGCGCTTGGTGATCGAGTGTTCGCGAGTTCGAATCCGCGTGTATTTACTGTGACATTTTCTGTGATTTACTTATGAATGTAATATGTGTATATGGATTGTGTATGTCATAAAATATGTGTGTAAGCCTCCAAATCCCAGAATAGAGGTTAAAAGGTGACCTAAAATGGGATTTTTTTTTCGCCGCTTCGTACACCGCCTATAGCTAGGACGCGCCGCAGCTGGGACGCACCGTAAGTAGGACTCACCGTAGCCAGGACAGCTGGTCACGTTTAACGAGGATATCTCTATAGCCGGCCTTCAACTAGCCGGGATTCGAGACGAAAAATGTCCGGCCTATATTGTGTCCCGCCTATGAGATGAGCCGTTGAGAAAGCTACTACGCCGAGGGACGGCTACGGGTGGCGCTACCTACAGGTTGTGCCGGCTAAACAGACAGTCTATAGGCGTTAGATTTTTCGTCTCGTTTCCGGGCTATAGACTGCCACTTTAAGTAGGACATGATTAAGAGTGTAGGGAAGCGTATCTTGTCGGCGGGCGTTAGTGACATGATGCCGTAGATAACTTCACCTCACCAGGACGGCGACACCGTACCACGCCAACGAAGGCCACTGTAAGAGGGAGGAGGTGTGAAAGATATAAGGCGCTTTAGTAATGACTAGAGGCCGGATTTATAGGCACTAAAAAGCTCGTTTTAGGCGCCAAAAATAGGCAGGCAAAACAACGTTTTAGGCTTCCAAAATAGTAAATATAGGCGCAATAAATCTTCACATAAATGCAAATAATTTGAAACGAAGACGTGCGTGAGTTCAATCTACTAAAGGAAAACAAAAATGTTATTGCTTAAGATGGCACAAAGGCGTTAAACAGTTGAACATAGCCGTGCAATGTGCTGTGTCCCATAGGATTCGCAGAACACGGTCTCTCCCGTGTTCTGCACTGCGAGTCAAAATTCCACTGTCGAATAAACACACTCCTAGGTCTCTTCTCGGCGTGACTGAGAAGGGCTGAGCACGAGTAGATAGCCAGATCGCTAAAACACCAGAAGGGAGCGATTCCCCCTATTTGCCGGGCCAATTTCTCCCCTGCCAGTGAAGCACTGGCGTAGCCAGGAGGGAGAGAGGGGTTCAACAGCCCCCCCCCCGAGACTTTTCACTTTTGGATATGTATATATGCACGCATGCATACAAGCGCACTCACGAACGTATACATGAAGTATGCTTGAAAGACACCCCCCCCCCCCCACTCCCTTCAGAAAAAAATGTCTGGCTACGATAATGCAGTGAACACCTTGCGATTTAACTTGCAAAAACAAAAGCCGCGTGAACGTCACATTTTCCTTTCTTTTTTTTGTTCTTCACTCTCCTTTCTGCTGACGGCACTTTACGGTCTCGCATTCGCGAACCGCGCACGCCATGTCTCTGGGGCGGCGAATGTGCGTGTCCCACTTCACGGCTGCTAGCAGTTGCTTCCGGGAGTTGGTTGAACTAGAGAACTAGGTTGAATTTCATAGTTTTGAACAGTAAGTGTTGCGCGGCAGCAACAATAACGCTCTCAAACTGCTCCCGGGAGCGCAACTTGCGGCTAAATAGTGTTAATACAAGCACCAATTTTGAAAATAGGCATTTATAGGCATTTGTGAGCATTTAAGCATAAACGCCAAAAATAGGCATTTATAGGCACTATAAAACACTATAAGAGCCCTTTTTCACATCTAATTCATGCTCATATATCAAAGTGGCAAGATAGGAGCGCAAGGAAAAAAATAGACATTTGCCTAAAATCCGGTCTCTAGTAATGACTCATGAATTAGGGTCGGTAGCGCAGTGGGTAAAGCGCCCAACCCCTATCGTATCGTACCGAGAAATTGTTGGTTCGACTCGCAGGTCATCCAGGCGACCGAAACTTTTTTTCTGGTTTCTTAATTTGTAATCTGTTCCTGTGCATTTCAACGACGACATATCCGTGACGGAAATGACGTCAGTGAAGTCTTCGTGGACCCCGGCACCATACACTTTCATGTTAAAAAAGGTGCACCCATAAAGGAAGTGTGAACAAAGAAACAGTGGTCACATTGTCAAGTGAATGAAGTTTCAAAAAATTTAAATGAGAGAGTGAAAACAATCGAGTACAGAATAATTTACGCAGTAGCATTTAAGGGTGCTATGGACAATAGAAGCTCAGGTGACAGGTTGATCCACTTAGTAATTGTGTGCGGAACGAAAGAGAACGTAAGCAGATTCGTTTCGATCACTTGCGGAAAGCGTGTGCGTATGAGGAGTGCACCGCGACGCAAATGGAGATGAGTACGGTGCTGGGTTGAGCCAGAGCTTCCGAATAAACGTATCGTACAGTTAGCGGTAACTTATAAAAAATGCTTGATGTATAATGCGTTAAAAAGGAAGCGGAATGTCCCCGCAGTTAATGATGTAAACTCTATCAGAACGCTTATTCTTTCGCTTCGCAATGAATGTACCTGCCAAGCTGAGTTTCACGCGAAGTCAAAGAGAACTACTGAGTTTTCGTCAGCTACAGACATTGCGCTAAAGTCAGCGTAAAATATGACTGGTACTTACCTAAACTTCGTCCTTCTTGCTTGGCTTTGATACTTTGCAATTATCTCACTTTTGCTGGAATGTTGCGTAGTAAGAGTAAAGTTGACGGAAAATCAGTTATTCGTAGTCACGCAGAGTGGTAAAGCAGTAAGGAAGGGGAAAATTTACATACATTTCAATTGCTATTTTTCCTTAATCGCTGGAAACTGGCGAATGTGAATTTCGCCTTTCAGAAGAGTAACATAAGGCAATATTTAATGCAATAGCAATTTAATGGACACACTCGGCTGATTTTTGCCGTCGCCGTCTGTCGACGTCATCATGTCCCAGATATGTATATGTATATATATAAAAAGGCACACAGAAAAATAAAGCAGAAGAAAAAAATTCTGAAGTACCCGACCGCTGATTCGAACCAGCAACCCCTTGCTCCCCAGCGCGCTGCGTTATACAACTAAGTCACACGCCATGCTTTTTTTCTCTTTCTTAGTATTTATTACAAATGTGCGTAATTAGCATACAGAGCGAACAAAATACTCAAGGCGGCCTCTACAAGCGTACAAGCGTTACACAGAAGTCCTAAATGGGTATTGAAGCTATACATTTCATGAATAGTGGATACCAGTCCGGTTGAAACTGTAATTGTTGATAAAAGTCTTTTAGCTGAAGAGCCACTTGAATGAAATGCATCCGCGATGATACCATGGGTTCCGCATGCCTGTCTAACGTGCGAGTTTTCTATAAACTGTGCATACCCATTAGTATGCGCCGACGAAATAGCGGCGAGCTATTTATATACACCATGTACCGCTGGTGGTAAGGAAATCTCGGAGGACCGTGAGGGTGTTTTCTATCACGCAACACTCCTAATTTCCTTTCAATTTGAAAACTACCATTGAGTCGCGCACGGAAAAGTGGCCCTTTTCTGTACCCACTCGTGGTGTGGAAGGGAAAAAAAAAGAAAGAACACCGGGAACACCTTGCATCAGACGCCCCCGTGTGGCTGGTGACGCAGGGGGTAACTCCACGGGCCACACATTAAAAGGAAAAGAAATATCTAAAACGTCTGATTCTCCAATATCGACATTTGCAGACGCAGCGCTTCTAATTTTCCTTCATTTCGCATAGTGCCCTTGAGACGCGCGCGACAAGGTGGCCATTTTCTGTACCCACTCGGGATGTGGAAGGAAAAGAAAACCACAGCATATCCACGGGGTGAATGATGATGAGTGGGCGAAGCTCCGGAGGGAATCATCGGTAAACCGTGAAACGTTTCCGTGAAATTCGCCCAGTACATCATATAAAGAGTGTGAAACACCGTGTATATATAAACATCAAACTTTTATTGTACTGTTGGTTTACGTGGTTCCTTCATTATCACCGCTTTGTGATCGGTGAAATGCAAGGAAAGTGTCCGCTCCCGAGCGAAAGAGAAAGCGTGCCAAGAGCGAGCGCCTTGTCTGCCTCCATCCGGCGACGAGCGAAAGAGAAAGTGCGCCAAGAGCGAGGGTTTTGTCTGCCTCCATCCAGCGAATCCGAGTGAAAGAGAAAGCACGCCAAGAGTGAGCGCCTTTTACGAGCGCAGGCATCCAATGACATGCGCCATTTGCATTATACAAGGGCCATCTGTCATCTTTAAACAGCAACTCTAAGAAATACATGAAACGCCATCTAGTCAGCAATTCATTCAACTTGAGCTCTAAGAAATGCATGAAACGCCACCTAGTCAGCAATTCATTAAACTAGAGCTGGCTACATACGTACAGCTACTACAACTACAGAGGAGGGAATGACCCACACCCTAAGGAGCTTCCCCCCTAAAAAGACAAAGAACACCGGGCACACCTTGCATCAGACGGGGCGTCTGATGCAGGGTGTGCCCGGTGTTCTTTGTCTTTTTTTCTTTGTCTGTGGTAGGAGACGCAGAGGGTCACTCCACGCGCCCAGTTTAAAAGAAGAAGAAAGATCGAAGAGCGTCTAAATCCTAAATTTCCACACTTACATTAACCGCCGGTTTCATGGCCAATCCTCCGTAGTGGGTATGAGCCAAGTATTAAGGGTCAAGCAAGCACGCAAGCAAGCGTCTGATTCTCCATTGTCGACACTTGCAGCGTGTTGCTCAAGCACATAGCCGTAACAACTGTGGCAGTTGTTAGATCACGCTTGCCCTGTGCATGCTTGTGCGTTCATTTTAGGGCGTCCTTTCTGCTTCAGCGACACGCTGCAAATATCGAGCTGCTTCTGGTTCTTCGTGTGACATTTTGATTTCTTGCTATCGCATTCATTAGTTCACCCTTGCGGCGAAACTGGGACTTTTTTGCATGCAGAGTACTCTAATGAACTTCTGTGTATACACACGGAAGACCGCTTGAAGTGTGGAAGTCCTGTAATGAAATTATGTGCAACATTTCAAGACAAAGTCACACAGATAATATTGTGACGCATATTTCTTGATTTATTTTGACGTACTCGGATTTCGCCCACGAAAACTGTTAGCAGCTCGGCGGACACCACGTTATGATGTTGTGTAAGCTTCACGATTATTTCGGATCACTCTGTTAAGATTACGCGCAGGACGCGAACAGTTGAGCTCATTCGAGAGCTTACGCGAGCACCAGCGATAACGCTCGAAGGTTCGATGGCTGCTGCAAAAAGACGACGCGTTCCGCTGATCAGTTGTTCACGGCTGACGCTCTGTTTGCCGCTATCAGTGAACAGCATGATTTGCTTGCAATTTGGCTCATTTTTTCCCTGGCACAAGTTCATCCACATAAAGAGTTTTGTCCTGAACATGCCGACTACTGTCTTGATCAACGTCGCGACCACGTGACAATATAGATACAAACATGTTTAGCCTGACTACGTGTCTACGAAAGTGGATCGCGAACCCAAAGTGAAAGAAGGTTCAAGTTAACTAAGGGGTTCAGTGAAGAATTTCCGCCTAATAAAATAAGGGTCTGGAGTCGGTCACTTAAAGATATTATGAACATAAGTTTAGGTGTTATGTTTGTACAGTCGCTGCATGATGTATTAGTGCGCAGCATACTTTCGTGTGGTATTGAGCGATACCTGAAAGATGCTTCTTTCTTTTATTTGTCCCCCCCCCCCACTCAAGCAATGTCCTTTAAGGCGCTGTGGACTTTTTAGTTGACCAAGAAATGTGTAATTATTATTTCTATGTTACCATGAGTAAAGTAGCTATTAAATATATTTTAAGTGCGCAGTTATTCTCAGTAACTTTGAATGACACCAATCGGAGGGAGCAAGAGCGGACCATAATATGGGGGCTTGAGACTGCAAGTTTTATGAAGTACTGCTGTTTTTGAGACTGTCACACATCGCTAAAAATTGTGCCCTGCGAGCTCATCGTCAGCAGCTGCAAGTAACACGCCCGTATACAGGAGCTGTCATTGTCTAAGGCGCTGTCATCTGGGTTGTTGAGAAAATAAGAAGCGACGTCGGTGCGTCCAAAATATTCTTCCGCAAAAAAAAATACAATAATAAAAAATGAATGCTACTTCTCACTGCCTTCACGAGCTGACCTGAAAATTCGAAGGCCGTTACATTGGCTTTCTTGTCTCAGAAATTTTTGGTTCGCATCCATGCCATCACGCGAAACATTCGGAGCGGTTACAGACGGCTATTCTCTCTGCCGCACTCATTATTGTAGTGATTATGAATGGTAACAACATAAAAGACTACACGAGAAAGTGAATGAGCTGTCGTGAATGAAATGTTAAGTAGGATTTAGAAAACAGACGCAGCGTGCCTTATACATTCGCATAAGACGGCTCGAAGGCGAAAGCCTTGTATTGTGGCAATCTTAGCCGGCCTTGGATATCGACATGCAGCGTTCACTATTTAAGTGTTGCTAATAAATAAAATTAATATTTTTTCTATTATCTCAATATCCACTTAATTTTTTATCATCATATATCTAACATTGGTTAAGTTTCGCCATTAACTTTAAGTAACTCACTACTCACTTTCATTGTTGTGACTATTATGATACACATGTACAGTGATGCTTTCAGTCTGTTTTGTGTGGCTTTCGCTCCCAAGACGTCAGCAATCCAAGTCACGCGAACGCCACTATTTTTGTACTCTTCAAGTGGCCGTCGCCACTCTGCAGAAACGTTCCATGGCGTCCGTTGCACCAGGATCGTCTTCTGCATCTTCTTTCACCCTTTCGCAAAGACGAAGTGAGTGTCCCGGGAACACGGTGTTCTTTTTTTATTTTTTCGTAACCGCGAACGCCGCAACGAAGACGTGACCACACAGGTCGCGCGCTTGATGCCACGAGACCTTACGCTCGCAATAACAAAACTGATCTAACCTATTTCTACCTAATTTCAGTACAGCTGCATTAGAAGAGCTCACTGCATTAGAAGAACTGCGCTATAAGATGCGACGCATCTTATGGCTGAATTCAATCTGGTGGTGTTGGTGGTGGTGGTGTGCAGCGTGACCTCCCTTACTGCGCATAAGCAAACCCTCTCCACACATCTCATCTCCACACACCTCTTCTCCACTCACCTCCCCCTCTCCACCCCCCTCTGAAACGCGGGCTCGACATGCCAAAAGGCTGCTTCGCATCGCCCCATGGCCCCTTTTTACGTACTCAGCTTGGGTATGGTACTCCGCTTCAAGTTGGTCACGACAGCATGGGTGAGCAAGCGGCTGGAATGACGATTTCTCGCCATTCAGCGTGAGATGTTAAGTCAGAGTGATGTCGTCGTGTGAAGCGGTAGCGTTCTCCGCGATGGTACAGTGTTGACAGTGCTGGGCTACTGACCCGAACGTCACGGTTTCGATCCCTACCCCAGCGTTCGCATTTCGACGGAGGCGAAATACAAGGGGCCCATGCCCTGTGCGATGTCGGTGCACGTTAAAGAACACCAGATAGTCGAAACTTCCGAAGCCCTCCACTACGACGTGCATGCCTCATACTGGTGTCATACTTAACAGTTGGCTCGGCAGGTTCTTAAGCTGGGGCGAAGTCCCGCACCGTAACCGTAACCTTAATTCGAGAGGCGACCGCTACAGGCGCACCTCGCGTGAAAGAGAAGTCTTCTTCCTCTTGTTCTTCGAGCGCGCCGACGATGATATTAGCACAGGCAAAACCACCTATAGCATAGCCAACTGTAGCATGCGGCGCTCGCTCCAATCCGGCGCGTGCTCTAGTTTGACAGGAGACCGCTAGAGGGCCACAACTGCGCGCTTCCTCTCTTTTTCGACAGTCGTTAGTCAGTGCGCTTCGATATTAATAACATGAACGAACAAGACAAGGCGACGGAGCGGAGGGCTCGCAAGGCAGCATCAACGCGGGCTCGCCGCCAAGACCCTGCGGTGAAAGCTTGCGAGGCCGCAGAGAGACGTCAGCCTCGTGCGGACCCCGAGATACATGCCCGCGAAGCCGAAGCAGTGCCGCAGCGGCGGCAGGAGAACATCGAAGAGGCACGGTCGCGGGATGCAGCGGCCAAGTGCCGAAAGCGGTCGCTCCTGAAGTTGGTGGCGCCGACGGGCGCTTCAAGCACGATTTCCTCGACCACACATTCAGCCACAGATGCACAGTCTGGGACCGCTTGTGGTTCGACAACAACCTGACCCCAATCGCTACTATAACAATGTGTCACACGTCTTTATATGATAGTAGAGGAATTGTACGGAGCATTCACAGTTTACCCGACTATCTCCGTGCCAGCTCCTCAGTCATCATTCACTTCGTGGATATGGTGTGATTTTTTTTTCGCACGTAATACCCCCCAAATTACTTTTAGTGCGCAAGCCTTGCCACTTTGCGAAAACAACGCCTGCCCTAAATTATTGGAATGAAAGAGGGAACACTCTTTTTTTCGGTCATACATGTTCTGCGTAGTTACTTGCAAGACAGCTTGAGTTGATAGCTGTGTTTTGTCTTTGAAATAACAGAGTTGCCAATACATTACACGACCAGAATTTGTTTAAAATTGCCTGAAAAAATATTTTGCTACTTTTTACTCCTTGCGGGATTTTTTAGCTACGTCTAGCTACTTTTACGCTGCCATCTAGCTATTCTTGATCTCCGACATTTGTCAATACTGGTGATTGGTCCTTGATCTAATCAACCTGAACGTCAAATGTGCTACATAAGCTGGTCTTTCCTTGGTTCTATAGACAATTATTACGCGCGCTAAAATACTTGGCGCCTAACAAAACAGCGAACACTACTTGAACAAGTGGAAATTTTTTCCCTTCGTTGAAGTTTCTACAAACATACATTGCTTGGAACATAACATCTAAACATAGACGAGTTCTTCCTGATTAAGGTCCGTGAATCTACAAATTCATAAGCTACTGTTACAGAGTATCCACGAAGTGAAAATTTTCATTCCTGAAAGGTGTGTGGGTGAGTGCTTGTTGTTTTTCTTGAGGATGATTAAAGAAAGTTCTGTGCTTTGTTAATATAAGGACGATAGCTTCGAAACACGAAGAACAATGTTGCGGCTGGTTCGTCACATGAACTTCGAAAACAGTTAGAATGTAGCTTGAATGCTTTCAGATTTTCTACACAGATGCCTTAATGGCAGGGGAGCTTAAGACAGTGTTTTCAGTATACCAATGCGTGGGTTTTTATTGCGACTCGTAACTCAGTCGTTGCGAACAATGGAAATCAACCGTACCACGTTGCTTGCGTCAGTGTTCTGGAGCGAACATTACGGAACGTCGATGTTACTATATTATAATCCAAATACGAGTCTATTCTCGTCATCTTTGCTCCAAATACCCTGTGTAATCGCGTGCTCGGCCCATTGTATGAGCCCAGAAAGCCGCTAGGAGTAAGCCGGCCTATTCTCTGGCCTTCGACTACACGTTATAATACACGTTAATATTAAGGTTTGCTGAGGCTTTTAAATACGATGTAGTTTACAGTATGCAAAAAGCGCCAAGACATTGACGTCGCAAGCCTTAAGTGTCTGGAGACACTAAATCGATTAAAACATATTACACGCGAGCATTCGGATGCGTTGCCTGGTGACATTCCAGGCTTCGCCATGAATTATTCCTTCGGGCACAACGCTCCCCGCTTCGCGAAAATGTTATTTAAAGCATCCACTGATCGCTCTCCGGGAAGATCAAAAGGTTGAGACTTGTCGTTTTATTTTAGTTAAGCGACGTTAACTTCCCTACTGATTTTCATTTCCGCGATTGCTTATGCATTTATTATGTTCCCGAGCGGCGATAATAGCAGCACTAACGAGGCGGAATGAGTTACGGAAATTTAGAAACATAAAAGAGCGCATAATGCTTCAGCTTGCCCGGGAACGTGGCGTCGTTTATGAAATGAGTCCGTCGCGGTGGACAATGGTTACGGTGCTCGGCTGCTGACCTGAAGGGCGCGGGTTCGATCCCGCCCACAACTGTCGCATTCGATAAAGGTGAAAAGCTATAGAGGCTCGGGTACTGTGCGATGTCAGTGCGCGTTAAAGAACACCACATAGTCGAAATTTCTGTTGCCGCCCCTACGACGTGCAGCATAACTTTATCATGGTTTTGGCACGTAAAACCCCATATATTATTATTTTCTGCAGTGTCCAGTAAATTAGATTTCACGACAGGCGCCTAAACGTAAAAAGAACCTTTTATTGTGGCGGAGACGAATACGAGTACATTTTCCTTAAAATAGTTTCGAAAACAAACTCTAGTGCCGCTTACATTCGCGTGTAATACTGATTTATACAACGCCTTCGGTACGCATGTGTGATGTTACAAAACCCTAATTCCAATTGAACGACACCTTTCACGATTCCTTTGAAAGCATGTGTTACACAAAAGGGAGTGTGATTTGCGACATAATTTGCAGCCGCATTGCATAAGAATGAAACGAAAGAGGCACGAATGTGGAAAAAAGAAAGCGGCTGAGAGCTGTCCGATCGATGCTTACGTGTAACGAAAGAAGGATATTCTTGTTGGGTGACTTGGAACAACACTGCCGGCTAATAAACAACTGGACGACAACAAAGCACACTAAATGACCTCAAGAGAACGCAATCATAAATGAAGGCTTCGGGCTAATGCAAGCTCGATCTTCAGAGAAACAATGTTCAGATATAGAGTTCAAAGCTCAATACAGGACCATAAATGTAAGCGCCAGCGATATCAAAGCCAAACAATGCCATAGAATCAGGGAACGCTGTCTACGAAATAGCCCCTCTATCGCTGCTGGTGCGCGAAAAGAGCGCGAAGGTGCGCACGGGGCCATATACACAGCTGTCGCCATCCCGTCTCGACGTATTAGTGACCAAGCAGCTGCCGTCGCTGCTTTGTGACGCGAAGCGGGCCGCGTTCTCATGTGCTAGGGTTTTATTATTAACGCCCTCCTTTCCTTGTTTCATTGCAGTTATGGAACTGTTTGCGTGCTTCTTTGGATTCCCTGCGAGGCGATGGCACGATTGTTTCGGCCAGTAATGGTTGCCGCAAAAATGGACCACCTAACGGAACGTGGGATAGAAAATGAGGCCAGTGTTCGGGGGGCCTTGTCACTCTATACCTAGTTGGTTTAGTGTTTGTTTACTTAAACGAGGTGCTGCTCAATGTTGACATTTCAGGTAAAAAAAAATAATAAGGTCGGTTCTCCCAAATGCCATAAGTAAGGCAACACTGAAACATGTTCCCAGCTCTTACGTAAGGGGTGAAAACCAGATCGAACACCAATACAAAGGAGACAGGATCAGGGCGACCCCCGGCTATTTTGTTAGGCCGTCAAACATTCGCCTATATAGCCCACAAAACATGAAAAGCCGTAAATATAAATATAAAAAATAGGCTGGCTATCCCACAATGGAAAAATGTAAGGATGGCATGGCTATGGCAAACATTTTGGTCGAGTATGATACTAGCCACAATCATAATATGGGTACCCTGCATGTTGGCAAGCTTACATCCTACCCCACAATACCACTCCGCAATATACTGAGCTGTAGTCGATATGGACGCCATTGTTTACTATCACTGGGTAGAATAGATCCTCGGCACTTCCTACCGTATGCGGCAACGACGCCACGTGGGCCTGAAAGCTTCCGGAGCTGCGGTGAACTTGTTTCAAACTTGTAGGTCTCGTATCGGCCTAACGCCATCCGCATGGCATGGTAACGCAGCATGGCGCCATTTCGCATTGTTTCTAGGTGCCTTAACCATATTTGTTTCTCAAAGGCTCCCTTCAGAACCCTTGTTTCTAACGTCGCACTTGGGTCTCAATGGAAAGAACATCGAGGAATACGTATGATAAAGCAGGTTGGAATGTATCTGATGCGTTTACTTTATGGAATACACGGACGATAAAGGAAAAAGAAAATGCCGTCGAAGCTAAGTTTCAAAACAACGACGAATTCTCTTCATGGGTTCAAATTTTCTTTCCTCTTTAAATTGCTTCTGCCAACAACAGGCAAGGGTGCCGCCAGGCCAAAGTTCGGATGGCCGGCCGTTAAAGCTAGACAAAAAGTATACATGGACAAGAATAACTTTCTCTCGCGTAGTGCCCTATAAAGGCCACGTAAGGCGCTACAGGGATGCGGGTCAAAAAAACTCCCGATAGCATTTCACACAATTCAGATGCTCTAGGAAGTTCACTGGTAAGAACAGAGAAGTGCCCCCACTCTGTGCTTTCATGTACTGCTTTCCCTCCTGCCGGAATATATTTTTCTTTTGTTTATTTTATTTTTGTTTTTATTCTTCATCACATCTCTTTCTCCTCGTGATTGGCTATTCCAGGCACGAACAAATGCACTGGCCGCGCTGCTGCTTAGCGGCGCATGCCTCTTATCCACGGCGCCACTTACGAGGTAGGCGAGCAGCGAAAAGCGCATCTCTGCTTTTTCGTGAGTTTGCTTGCTGAAGTGATCTTGCGCGGTGAGTTGAGCAACGGGGGTCAGAGAAGGAAGCCAAAAGGCAAAATGAAGCCGAAATGAAAGACGGACCGGCGCAAGAATTGTAAGAAAGATTTCGGCCCTGGCGACATCGTGGTTCCTCTACTCCTTCTCCGCCTTTCCCGCCCTCGCTGCCTACGAGCCCGAGCATGCTTCGCTCATTGCTCGCCGGGGCAGTTTTCGTTCACCAGCTCACGGGAACATGCGTAATATGCGGCGTTAAGGCCGGCAATCAATTACGCTAATGTCTCGAATGCGATGGCAAGGGCGCGAGCAGAGGGGACGCGATTGGGTAGAGCAACATTTATGATACAAGGAGTGCAAGTGCAGAGAGTTGGGAAGAGGCTAAGCGTAAACGGCGAGAAGGGTGAAAAAGGGAACGAGATGGAGTCGCTGGTGGCTGTAGCACTAATACTAGTACACGTATATGGGTATAGCGGACGTGGGCCTGATATAAAAGGCTGTCGCACAACAGAAGGTTGCGTATCGCGGCGGCGTTCGTCGACGTTTCGTTGTCGTATGCGAGGTGCCAGTGCTTTTTGCCCGCGAGGTCACGTGGCGTTTGTGGAGTCGACAATCAGCTCTGGCCAGCAACTCATTGTGGGCCGCCAGTTATTTGCCCTAAGGCTGAACTGCTTGTGCCGGTCGTGTGAAGCTGGTGGTTTGCACGGGAGAGCGTCTTCACATGTTGCGCCCAGTATTGATTTCTGCTCTTCAAATGTGAGACGTGATTTGTTCAAGAGGCACGTTCTCAGTAAATATTTATAATTATCATCCCACATGCTCTTTGAGTTCTTTTGCATCTTTCTGGGTTTTCTGAAATATATTCTGCCCATGCTGGGCAACGCTGGCAAGACAAATGTCCGTGTTCTGCAAGCCGCGCAAGCTGAAGCATTCATAGTTTGCCTTGGTTTGCCCTGCTGTACGTCAACACAGCCGACTATTACGATAGCTCGTGGCCATCGAATTCAGACTCACATTACGGTGGAAGTCCGGAGAGCGTACTTCCGACAATTTGCACGTGCCTCATGTCACTGCCTTGCAACAGTGCATTCATACAGGCGCCCGAAGCGTCCTTCTTTAAACCTATCGTCATGTAAAACGACAACCTTCCCTCGTGCTTTATCACTGCATATTTCACGGGGTCGTGACGTCGGTGAAGGCAGCAGTCGGCGTGTCCAAGATGAAATTCTTTATTTGGCCGAACTTGTGGCCGGGAAACGGAAAGTCAAACTACAGCAATGCACACTATACATTGATAGCAGCGAGCAGAGGGTCGGCGGTCGATAAAACTGAACCGCGGCAAGGCGTGTCGGCATTTATACATGCGCCATCGAACATTCGAGCCTTATCGCTGGTGCCGCGTTAGTTCGAGAATCAACTCATCTGTTCGCGGTTGCGCGCTCAAGCAAACAGAAGATCATAAAATCATCTGGAATGTTCTCAAATATTCTGGCGCGGTAGCGCAAGACAGCAGCTCCACGTGCAATATGCCGGTAACATAAAGCATACAAACAAAGGAGCGTGTGTGGCAATATAACGCGTCAATGCCCTCTTGGTGTTTTACTTCAACCACAGTGCATCTCAGTGTACTAGGAATCAGGAAGATTTCTGAGTCGTCTTGACTTTTGCTCAAAGAACTGTCTCTGCTTCTTTTGCACGAGAGGTATGCGGGCAGTGCATATTTATACTGAATATTCCACAAATTTCCAGTATTCGTCCGGTGCAGTGGTTGCCCCAGGAAGAGCTATGATTGAGCTATGATATGAGCTTAACGAATGACCACTCAACGACACTGACGCTGCGGAACTGCTGTGGGCGCAGCGTTTTGTTTAGTCAGTCGGGAACCAACTCGATAATGGTCGATCTTCAGCGACTCAAAGGGACCCCCACAATCTGTGCTATCAGCTATGCTTCGCGGGCCATAGGAACAGCTGGTATGCGAGAAAACACAGCAACAGTCTTTTCGTCTCCTTCCGTAACGCCGTTTTCATAATAATGAATCCGTACCAACTCTCCCAAATGTCAGTCCTACTTTCGCTCTCTTTGTGTAAAGTCTCCAGGTGCAGAATTTATTTGAGATGGTGAATGCATGGTGAAGGCACGCGGCGAGCGTGAACTTGGCACGAATTCATGTGTACTACATCAGAAAATTTTTCATTGTTCCACAGAGCGGCAAAACCCACTCAGGGCGCTCGTTATGATATGCGCTTGCATGCTAAGCACGATGACAAGGTTTAATTTCCTTCCAGTATTCAGCATATGATGATCTCGCGTTAGAGAACTGCAATCGCTTTCCCTCGGCCCACCAGAACCAAAAGCTATTTTAAATAAAGAACTGCTAAAAGCGAAAATTACTCTTTATCATGGGCTTTCTAGTTGAAAACGCGTGAATATTCCGTGATGCCTGTCATTAGGCCACGTATTTTAACATTTGCAGAGCCTTACGAAAATCCCTAGATACAATTAAAAGACGCCAAATCGCTGAAACAAAGAGAAAATCCCCAGATCTAGTGATAACTCCCTCGGGTTGGCATTAGTGACGGAGGCGCTTCCAAATCAAGCAGCTTGTCATGTCACAGCTCGCGAGTGCGGCAGTGTTGCCTAACTCTCTAGCTGCCAGCACATTTAAAAAATATTCAATTATAGATTAGGTGCGCAACCAGATACGCTAAATTTTTGCGGGCCTCGTTATGAACGCACAAGGATTAACCCGCATAACAGAGGTCAATCGAGAATTGGGTGTCATGGTCCTTTAATGTTACTTTTCCTTTTCCTCAGAGAGCTCTCATTCAAGCGCTTTATATTCCAAGTGAACCTTAACATAATTAACGCGACAATGCAACTCACTAGTTGTTCCTGCAATGTAATATGTACAATAATGTTACGAAGGTACCCACCGCGGTGGTCTAGAGGTTATGGTGCTTCACTGCTGACACGAAGATTGCGAGATCAAATTCCGGAAGCGTTGGCCGGAATTCGATGTAGGCAAAACTCCAGAGGCCCGTGTGCTTAGATTTCGGTGCAAGTTAAGGAACCGCAGCTGGTCGAAATTTTCGGAGTCCTCTACTGCGGCGTATCTCATAATCAGAACGGAGTTCTGCGACGCAAAACCCAGCAATTAAATTAAGAGAGCTTAAAATGGGTACACTTTGTAAATGTTTATAAGCCAACAACTCTAAACGCTGGTTACCTGGTAGCTGTTGAGAGATAATTACGGGGAAGCCCGCCACCGTAAGAAATGCCGCCTTGCACATAAGTGGAACATGCCAAACTGCGAAAGAACATTGCGATACCTCTGACATGTGCTTGCGAATCTAATTTAGCGAAGGCATAGTGGCAGCCTTCGGTCTTTCTTCTATTATGTTTTCAAGATCGCTTACGGATTGTTACTGTTAAATTGCAAAACGCGGTATCGTTGTGACCCGGCTTTATCTCCATGCCACCGCTGACGCCAGTTGCCGCGACGTTAGGATTGCGTCGGACCCGAACGCCCGACGAGGGGTCCGATGAAGGCTTCTTGCACTTGTTACTGCGGTCAATGATACTCTTGCAAAGTTACTGCGGTCAATCATACACTTGTGGTGTCAGACTGGGAGGAGGGTGATCGGGCGAGTTCTTGCGCCTCTTCCCAGAAGAGCAGGAAAGGGTTTACAGTTACTTATAACTTTTTTTGTCAAAACGCACGATAGAGGTCGGCACCGCAGCATCCCAAGCCATGCCAAAGCGGCACATTGTGAAGATGGCGCCTGCTTTGATGTCTCTCTGCTGCACATTGCCGCTCGCACGATTCTCTTCCGTTTCTTGGGTGCTTCCCACGGCGAGGCGCCCTTTTCTGGGAAGCTAAAGGGGTCCCTAGCTGTGGCAATGCATCTCCTGTCCGCTAACACAGACAACGCGTCGCCAGGCACGGTCAGCCGTAACAGCACATAAATAAAATGAAGACACGTGCATTGCTGTAGAACTATAATTCATTGAACAAGGATTATCACTGGAGCTAATATAGCCATATTTGCAAGGAGCTAAGACTATGTCGTGGATCATGAGAGTAAAAGTATGTTTAGTTGCACGCGCTAAAACTACTTTATTATCACAAGTCTCGACGCAGAGGAGGCCTCCGAAAATGTCGTCCGCCTGGGATTCTTGAACGCGCACCGAAATTTAAGTACACCGGCAGTTTTTTTATCCCTGTATATTCTGAAAATTCAGGCCATTCGCATGCGAGAGGCTCGAAGGGAGAATTTACCAATTCAACTTCGAGTTTCGATTTCCACGGTGTGAAAGTAGAGTAGGCACGTGTTCACAGGATAAAGAAAGTGTCACTAAATAGCATACGTGTATGGAACCATTGTGAACACAAAGAACAGCATAACAATGGCCATGGAAACGATGGCCTTCTCGCTGTGATGAGAGGAAGTAATCACCGCATGCGAGCTCACTCGACAAGTTTCCTACAAACGGAATTACTGATCAAGATGGTTCATTTAATAGGGCCCCTAAACAACGACTGAAAATAGAAATAACGAGGGCTTTATTGTCGCCTCGCGTTTCCTGTATTATCAGGACAATTCGCGACGCCAGCAGTCTTTTCAAGTGAGGACATGAGAAAAGTCATAGTTTCCCCTCAAGGGCGTAGCAATGCATGCAATAGCAAGAAATTGGAATGTCACACGAAAACGCCAAGCAGCTCAATACTTGCAGCGCGCCGCTGAAGCACAAAGAAGGACGCCCGAAACGAACGCAAAGGTATACACAGGACAAGCGTGAGCTACCAAATGTCGCAGTTGTTACGTCTTTGTGCTTCAGCAAAGCGCTGCAAGTGTTGACAATGGAAAATCAAATGCTCTTAGATGTTTCTTCTTCTTTTAAAGTGTGGCGCGTGGAGTTACCGCTCTGCGTCTCCTGCCACACGGTGGCGTCTGACGATACGTGCGCCCTGTATTCTTTCTTTCGTTCCACATCATGAGTGGGTACGGAAAGGGGCCGCTTTGTCGTGCGCGTCTCAAGGGCGGTTTTCAAACTGAAAGAAAGCGTAGGAGCATTGCGTGATAGGAAACATGTTCAAGCTCTTCGGAGATGTGCGTACCACCAGAGGTGAAGGTGTATATAAATAGATCGCCGTTACTCCGCCGGCGCATGAATGACGCTTGGTTGCGTTGGTGTAACGCAGTGCACTGGGGAGCGAGGGGTAGCTGGTTCGAATCCCTGGCCGAGTGCTGCTTATTTGCCGGTCGGGGTCTGCTTTATTTTTGTTTGTGTTTTTTTATATATATGCATACATATACATATCCGGTATATAACAGCTGCATCTTAACGGTATTTACCTACGGAGAAGAAACCTGGAGACTGAGGTACAAAGAGGGCTCAACTTAAATTGAGGACGACGCAGCGAGCGATGGAAATGAAAATGATAGGTGTGACCTTAAGAGACAGGAAGAGAGCAGAGTGGGTCAGGGAACAAACAGGGGTTAAGGACATCATAGCTGAAATCAAGAAGAGAAAATGGATATGGGCCGGGCACGTAGCACGTCGGCAGGATAACCGGTGGTCATTAAGGGTAACTGACTGGATTCCAAGAGATGGCAAACGCGTGAGGGGGAGACAGAAAATTAGATGGGTAGATGAGATTTGGAAGTTTGTAGGTATAACGTGGCAGCAGAAAGCACAGGACCGGGTTGATTGGCGGAACATGGGAGAGGCTTTTGCCCTGCAGTGGGCGTAGACAGGCTGATGATGATACATACCCGGGACATGGCGGTGACGGCAACGGCAAAAATTCGCCCAGTGTCCATATAATGGCTTATCGCAATAAAAAGTTCTCGACTGGTCCATATAGGAAGGATATCTGTTGTAAATTTGCTCCTACCCTGCTTTTCTATGCAGTCAGACGCCTGTTCGGTCTTGTCCCCCATGACTATCGTTCGCAATCATGTGATTTGACTTCATTTTTAGCGTTTTCGAGTGCGCAAGCGCAGATAACAGCGTGTAGCCGATAGGCTTAACGCTTAGTGCTGATGTTCTCCACGTGTTATATGAAGAAATAGGCGTCTGTAGTGTCGGTGTTGAAGGCAAGAAAGAAACCATTCTCTCGTCTCTGAACTCTGAGTTGTTTAGGGGTCCTTTAGATCGGCAATTGATTTGTTTACAAGCTTCAAGTAAATGACACCATGCATCCCAAAGGAAAAAAAAATACAAGGTTTCCATCTCAAGGGAGCCAGCTTGTGTACTGCAGAAGTCGTTCTGACCTTCGCAGGCTTTGAGCTGTGCTTTGTGATTGCTCGGTACGTTACCACCCCGTTTACGTGAACGGTATCGTTTTGAGCAACAAAAGGGCCGCTCGTAGGTATGGCTTGCGGGCCTTTCGGAGCCACTGTTTTTTCGTTCACTAGCACTCACGAAACATAAAGGCCGCTCATGCAGTCTCTATGCAGTGCGCTGTCATTGCATGCGGTTCACATTGCCCCATGCGTGTAAAGCATACACGAAGCAAATGATTGAGCTCACCTACAGCAAACTTCTCTTGGCTGAATGTGGCTTGCCCAAAAACGCCTACAGCCGTCATAATGGGGTGTTGCCAAGTCATTTTCATAGGGTGCTCTGTATGATGGCCAAGAATAACGCTGATGGTGACGGCTGTGTTTGAGCAGAAAGCCCATTGCTTTACGCCTACTATAGTGTACTTCTCTTACTGTATTTACAGCAGGAGGATGCCCCGCAAAAGCACCATACGCACTGAAGCTTCAAGTGGCGAGTTCGCATTCTTTCTTACTTTGTGTGGAACCGTTCTTGCTACACCGGCATTTGCATGGTTCATTGCGTAGCTTTCATTAAGCTGACATAGGTGCATTTTGGATTTCTCTATTCGAAAGGCATTATCACGGCTCTTTTAGTTGCGGTACACGAAAGCGTGGTGGACAGGGTCCGAGGGACAGCATGGTGCGCTGGTTCACGGGAAGTTCTGTCGTGTGCGTAAGTCATGCAAGAAGTTTGTCGGCAGGAAGTCTTTTGAACTAACACACTGGAATTCAGGTGCCACATCTGAGAAGAGTGAAAAGAGTGCGGTGTCAAGTGTGAAAACCCAGGCTACACTTTATTCTGTGGTGGAAGTCTGCTTTATGCCGAATACCGAAACTTAAGCATTTTTGTGTCATCCAGTGTCAATAAGTGGAGAAACATTCATCCGACGTCAAGAAACATATTCCAGAACTTACAGATAGGTGATATCATCCTGATATTAAATTTGCGCGTTATTCTCGCGAGATAAAAAGAGTTACAACTCGTATAGCCACAGCAGAACAGAGTGTCTGGGACGCATTATTCATGAGTACTTTCTTGAGCATGCATGAAAATGTATGCGATCAAATCCACGTATACAATAGACGCATTGTCAAGGATTCGCCACGCACGCCTAGACAGGGCTTATGTGTTGGCCGAGTAGATAAGTTCGTGTCATGGAACTTGAGGAACAAAACTTTATTTTATTCAGCGGTCGTCAGACTTCGATATCGGTAAAAAGCAAGGAAGTGGAAAATTTGTAATTGAAATTTACACTACTACGCGACAGGATTTTCGCTAACCCTGTAGACGCCGCCCGTTATCCCCGAAAGCTGGACATCAATACTGATGTTGTCAGCGGCCCTCTCTTCGCAATGGCGGTCGTAGACACGAAGGGGAAGACTGACAACGGGCTCCGTAAGGACCAGATCATCAAAGGCAGCGGAATAAACGGCAATTGCATTGGCCGTAATCAACGGTCGAAAACAAAACAGAACCATAATTAGTGACTCCAAGACCTCCATTAGAAACTTCACAAAGGGATGGGTCTCCAGCAGGGCTGGGCAGAGATACTCAGAAAAGTATTCCGGAATACAGATATCAAAATACATGAATTGGAAGCCTAAAATACAGATACTGAGATACATTTGCATTTTACGTAACGGGATATTTCGGAGATACTTTTGCAATAAGACGAAAAAAGTATTCTGGAATACAGTTACAGCGATACAGATACTGGAATACTTTTTTTTATTTCAAGGATGCTCATACTACGCAAAGACACCTATTAGTGCAGCATAATGTTGTAATTAGTTACAGCGCATCGAAACGTTCAGTTCATTTATTTATTTATTACAGTACCCTCAGCGCCATTAAGACATTGCAGGGGAGGGGGGGGGGGGCGGACAAAGTACATAGTTAGTAATAATGACATAATTACAAGTATCAATTGCCATAAAAATACAATATTTCATAGCAACAGTAACAAGGATTGGACACCGAAATTGACATACTTGGCGAACAAACTAAGCTATGCTAGAAATAGCACACTTGAAGCAAATCACTCGAATCACTAATGAACACCAGTGAATTGAGAAAAAGCACACATTTATTTTGAAGATCTGCTTTCCTGAGAAGTTTGCTGTGTAGGCTTCTCAAATGGGCTGTCTTCTAAGAGCGTCGGTTCAGCCTCATCACAAGACTCACGAAAGAAAAAATAGTCTGTCCACCGCTGAAGGCGAGCACAAATTCGTGTTATAGTGAATAAATATCGCCTTCATAGCCGGATTGCCCTGCAGCGTGCGATATCTCTTCTCGGGTCATCTAGATACCGAAACACTTCCGCCCTCACTTGGGTTGTTCTGACTGTTCAGAATCCGAAGTCGGTCCCTATCTTCAGAATCCTCAGCCGTCTGACCCTGTCGGCTTCAATGAAGCTTTCACCACCACCGACGCTACCAGCACCCATTTCAAAAAGCCGCAACAGGCGAAGTCGGCTCCGGCGGTTGGGGAGCCTGCTACCACAAAAGACCGTTTCACGCATGTAATCAATTAGGAACGCACGCTGACATTGGAGAGGTGGCTGAAAGCGCGTCAAATATAACAATCTTCTAGTCACTTCCGCCGCGGCTACGGGAACTGCTTTTGGAAGTGCCCCCACTTTTGAAACTGAACGCACGCCAAGCATTGCAAAGCCTGTTCCAAGGCGGTATCCGCGCGGGGGGTCGCGAAGTAATGGCTTGCCACCCGAAAAAAACTTAGGCGTGCTGCACTGACCTTGAGAGACAGCGACTTTCGTCGGCAGAGGCCGACAACACTGCCCCCGCGATTCTGCCGTCCGCGGCGTCGCGCGCTTTACCACATGGACCATTCTTTGCTTGAGGGGAAACCATCGCCGCCCTATCTGTCGGCGACCGGCGGCGCGCCTTTGCTTGTCTTGACACAAAAAAGAAAAAAAAAACGTCATTACCCTATTGGAAACACGCCTCAACTCATTTCCGACAAAAAAAATAATGTAACGAGATACCCGTGTCCTGCATAGTATCTCGTTACAGGCGATACATCGTAAATGTATTTCACTACTAAGATACAAATACATTTTTCAAATGTATCTCGATACAGAAATGCAGATACTCAAAAGTATCTCTGAAATACTATCGCGATACTCTTGTATCGCGATACTGCCCAGCCCTGGTCTCCAGCAAAGCAGCCAAAATCCTGAACCGCAGAGCAGAAGACTTCCGGAAGGGCCAAATTACACCCAAATACCTCGAATGGACCCCGGCACACATGGGGGAAGTCAACACAGAAGATCCGTGCATCCCTCCCAACCTCAACGAGAAGGCCCACTGAACCGCACGAGAACTAACCCACCGCGGCTCGGTCAGTGACAGCCCGACCACCCTCATCCACCCCGGAAGGAGGTACGACTGCGGTGGAGGCGATGGGGGGGACAGAGGAAGCGACAATGACGAAGTAGCGATTCGAGACGACAGAGAGATGCTAATCACATACCACTACGTACTGGCACACTACAAGCAGCAACGAGAATAATACCCACCACCACACAAACAACTAGACAGATCTCAAGAAACAGATTGGAGACGATTGCAAACCAGAACGTTCCCAAATCCAGTACACTTAAACAGAGTAAATTCCAGACAATACCAAGAAGCGAGCTGTATGCTCTGCCAGCACGAACACGCAGGTATGGCACATATCTGATGGAAATGAACACTGATCAGGACAATATACAGAGAGGACAACATAGGACCGGACCTTCTCGAGGAGCGATGGCTGAGCGCTCTGACTAGCGCAGATCTACAAGAACGACTGTGGGCAATCCAGCGGGCCCGGGCAGCGGTGGAAAGGCTATGCCTCATCGCATATAATGCCCGGGTGGCCTGAGCCCGGGCCGGCAACCTTGCAGGTGTTTTTTTAATAAAGCTTTTTCCGTGCGTCCATGTGAAGAAAGCATTTTAAAAAATTGCCAAAAAAAAATCATAAACCAGTGATAAAATAATGAAAGCATTTTACAGAACAGATAAAGATTTAAGCGATAAAGTGTCTAATCAGACTTCAGCAAGAATAAAGGAAAGAAGAACAAAATTCAGCTGGCGTTACGCTCCTTTAACCACTAAGGTGAAAGCCTGCCTTGTTTTGTTTTTTACATTTACTTCTTTCACACGAGCAAAATGGTTTATTGAATCAGCACAGAAATGCCTTAAATGTGGCCAATCGAAATATTCTATGCACTCTACTAGGGGAGCACAGCCGGATAGGCGTTGTGGTCAACGGCGCCAATGGAGCCAAATATTTCTATGAAAAGCGGGTGCATCCTATACTACAACGCCACCATGGTCGTTCGGCTTTCCAGATACAAAGTTTTGCAGGCATTGCTGAATGCTCTCTCTGCCGTGAAGGATGACCAGCTAGCGTTGAGCATGGGTATCTACAGCTTATACTTTTTATCTGACATCTCTTTTACAGTATGAATTATTTCACTTCGTTATATATACGGTATCTGTCCAGCCCGTTTGAACAGAGTTTCAAAAAAGGTTCAGCGGATTATTCTGAGCTTTCCAGATTTCCGCAACACGTTTAGCTTTCCGCAGCACGTTTAGCGTTCCTCTGTTCATTCTTCTTACGCTGAAGCGCTAACTGCCAGGCAACTACTTCGGGATCCGATGACGTAAGCTGCTCGGCTCTCCTACGCCGTTGAGGAGCATTTGCGCTCTCCTTCCCCATGGCGTTACCCACCTGCAAACGCCAGTCAGAGGCGCTATTAAGCGGCACCAGCGCACTGTCAGACGGCGACTGCACAGCGAAGGCGAATACACCATCTCCCACTAAAGGGGACCTTGAGTAGATGCGAAGCCGGAGCACTTGCACGATCGCGCTCCGTTGGCGTTCGTTGGGCATGCTACCAAGCTCGCGTCGTGGAACGTGAAGAGCGACGCTACGCGCGTCGTATCTTCCATTTAGCCTGGCCGTTAATTCTTACAGGGCGAGCGGGGAACGCGGTCGACAGGCGGGCGAGAGGGGGCAGCCTAGGAGAGGAGAGAGAAGCGGAGGGGACGCGCATGCGCTCGAGCTCATCACGGCGTTGCGCAGGAGAGAATTTCGGCATGCCTAGCCCGCGTTTCAGAGGAAGAGTGGAAAGGGGGAGGGGAGAGGGGAAGTGGAGAGGGTAATGAGCCGCGCGCATGCGCAGCACGGCTCATGATGACCACCGCGAAACCTGCTCTGGCTAGGCAAGTGTAGCTAACGCTACAAAAGAAAGCAACTGCACGTGGCCTACTCAATGACTCTAGATGCATGCAATTAATGGAACAATTTTACGGCAAGCGTCCATTGCGAATGCTTTCGGGGATTTGAAATCGGGCACCACCTACATGCCAGCCGGATGATCAGTCACTTTGCTTTTAACACGAAAGTGTTTTATGCCGGGCTCCACCAATATCTCCATGACGTATTTCCGTCAAGGAAATGACGTATTTCCGTCATCAAAATGAACGCCATGAAAAGGCAAAGAAAAAAAAATAAGAAAAAATTTCGTAGACAGCAGTCGAACCCACGACCTTTCAGTCCGCGACGGTAGCTGGCGGGCGTTTAGCCCACTGAGCTACCGCCAAGGTTTTTTTTTTTCTTTCATGGTATTTATCACACTTAGTATTACAGTGCACAATAATAGCACAAATAAAGCAAGCAAAAGTACAATCACATAGCGACAATGTGCGCTCAAGCGTTACTAAGTGCACACTCGATGGCTAACACAACGTGCAGTAGAATGGTGAGAGTTCTTCACATCGTGTTATACTGGAAAGGTGGTGAGGCCGAGCACCTCACCAAGAGGGGGTACCAGTCCGGTCTAAAGTCCAGGTCGTCATAAATGTCCTTTAGCTGAATAGTCATGCGAATGAAGTGCATGCTTGAAGAAATGGTGGGTTCTGCGTTACGGTCCTGCATACCTGTCTTCCATAAGCTATGCATACCCATGAGGAAAAACATATCATATGGCACTTCATCAAGCGATGTTGGCACATAAGAGAAGCTACATGAACGCGCCTTTTATCTTTTATCTTTTAACCCAAGCCTCGCTCATAGCATCCATCCATATCGAAAAATAGCTCTCCGACGCCCGCCTAGCTGTCGCACCGCGTTCCCCGCTCGCCCTGTGAGAATTAACTCTCAGGCTAGAGGGAAGACACGACGCGCGTAGCGTTTCTCTTCGCATTTCACCACGCTTTGAAGGAGTGCATCTCGAGTATCAGCGTTTATTATGTGCTTGTTGATGCCGTCTTTGCGCGGTATTCACCCCCCCCCCATATGCGGTGTCCACGTATATATTAAGAACTTCAGCTACCGCAACGGTTAAATCATGATCGTGGGCGTTGGTTGTCGGTACGGAGAAGTGTTACTAGCGTCAACGTGAGTGCGTCTACATCAGGTGGTGCTACATCTGCCAAACAACAATAGACGTTATACAAGCTCTGATATAGGAATGCACTAAAGCAATCAACTACTTCTGTGACGACACGTTTCACTTTCGTGTTATACAGATTCCTTGACAGAGGGATCTAGCATCTTTTTAACACGAAAGTGTTTTATGCCGGGGTCCACCAAGACTTCAGTGACGTATTTCCGTCACGGAAATGACGTCGAAAAAATTTACACGATTAGATGGCAAAGAAAAAGTTCCGTCAACGGGCATCGAACCCACGACCGCTCGGTCCGCAACAACAAATGCCGGGCACGCTATCCACTGCCGGGCACGCTATCGTCGGTGGGTTGCCGTCTTGTCGAGCTGGGGTAGTGCCGCAGATTCCACGAGAACTGCTGCGATGAGGCTGCCGCAAGCCCGGGAAGCCTCGATTGGTAGACACCAAGGTCGACGTCCACCCTCCCGGGACTCTCGCAACGCTGCCTCCAGAACTGGACTCTGCTGTTCCAGTCGCGGGCGCAACGTTGGATTGCGCCACCTTGCTCTTCTTCAACTCCACCGAACAATGAATTTCTCTTGTCCTGTGATCTTTCTCCACGGCTCGGGTCGCGTGGTACGCGCCTTTTTCCGACCAATGGCGTGCGTGGACGTGGCACACCATCGGATACTTTTCTATATTTCGGGTACTTTTCCTACAATATTTACTAGAGGGAACTCTGGCGCTGGATCGTTGAGCCACCGTGGGAATGATGATATTTGCGTAGTCTTCATGCTTGCGGCTTCGAACGCTCTTGTGGCTGTGTTTATTTTGGCAAAAGCCTTATATGCCTCCCGAAACACGAATTTTGACCGTCGGGGACGAGTCGTGCGAAAAATCATCGCCCGATGAGGTCAGCATATGACGTCATCATAAGGTCGCAAATTCTGGCGTGACGTCATATGGAGTAACCCCACACAACACCGCTGTATCTTTATTCTTTGACGGCAAACAAAGCCGAAATGTGGAAAAGAATGGAAATAAAGAATGGAAAATAAAGACGGCGCTTCGCAGTGGCACGTGAAGCCACGGCTCGTGTTCCCGGCTGGCGTTGATTCTGGTTCAGCCATCTGATTCCTTCGCTCCTGTGGCATAAGCCTATACCATCATGACATGTCATTGTAGCTTTGTCAAAGGTGGGTTGATTAACCAGGCAGTGCAAAACCAGGTGAGGTGCCTGAGATCCTGGAGGCACAACGAAACCTTGTTCAGCGCATGAAGATTTTTTATGCTGGCGGGACAGGATAAATACATCTAGAGCATACATGACCGCCTGTTGATGTAGGCTCCCTATTGCATCAACTGAGAAGAAAAAGAAAATGCCTTTCGCCTTCGAGTCGTTTTAGGTGAATGTACAAGGGACCCAGTCGTTCGTTGTGTTTTGTATTGCGTTTCGGGTAAAAGAATGGCTAATAGTGAACATCGCAAGAGGAGAGTCGGAGATGAACGCTACGAGCGTCGTGTCTTCCCTCCAGCCTGGCCGTTAATTCTCACAGCGCGAGCGGGGAACGCGGTTGTCAGGCGCGCGAGGGGGGAGCGTAGGGGAGGAGAGAGAGGGAGAGGAGACATGCATGAGCTGGCGCTCATCGCGGCGTTGCGCAGGAGAGGGGCACACCATCCACCAGGAAAGGAGAGGGGCGCAGCATCCACCGCAGGAGAGGGGCACACCAGGAAAGGGGACCATGAAGCGATGCGAAGCAGCGTTTCGGCATGTCCAGCCCGCGTTTCAGAGCGGGAGTGGGAGTGGAGAGGGGGAGCGGAGACGGGGAAAGGGGAGGAGGTGTGTGGAGAGGTTTTGCGCATGCGCAGTAAGGGTGGTCACGCCGCACACTGTTTGAGCTGCGCCATAAGATCACAAGATGCTTCGCATCTAAAAGACAGCTGGACATTTGCTGCGGTGCGTGAACTTCCTTTAGCGATAAAGCGTCTGCAGGTGGCTGCTACACGGGGTCCATTCGATGCGCATGGACAGTTCAGGAGGTGCTGAACATTTGTAACAAAACGTGCAGGAGATGTGCAGCACTGGATCGCGATTTTTCTGCACCCTTTCAGCTGCGGTGCAACTCGTCTAATGCGAAAGTGCGTGTATGAAGACGCAGTGCAGCAGACGACACTTGTACGAGAGAACGCCGCTCATTTTGTTTGAATTAAGTGGCGCGCCAGAGATAAAGACAGAATTGTTTTAGCAATTGCTTTATTTCAACACATAATGCCTGTAGTCACAAGTAACAGACGAAGACATTTGTCGGTCAGTTATTTTACTTGCATACTACATAAAGAAATAAAAGAGCAAGAAGGCATGAGTTGGTTGGTAACCACTTTATGGGTGGCCGAGAAATATTCACACGATTAACGCATCGCTTCAGCAAGCTCATCATGAGGCTAGGTTTTTCGTGAGGCCTAGCACGGCACATCATAATGTACGCAATTTGTCATATAATACAGTATATGCTTTTATTGGGATTGATTCATTCAACCATAAAACGTTGAAGGTGTATGGTTTGAACTAAAAACCTGCGTAGTGCAACACCTGACAACATACGAAAAATGAAATGAACATAGGCTCGTTACAGGAAATATATATTCACTTTTTCACGCGCTGAAAAAAAAGTTCGGCAGATCCCACGTACAGTGAGAATCAATGTTATGCGAAGCATGCGGCTGGAAGGTGACTGTGGCGTAATTTTTTTTACTGTGCGAAACATTACAAAATGACGCTAAATATCTGCATAAATTTTATACGCAAACACATATGTTGAATGGCCGCATATGTGTCATATAACCAGTTGTTTACAGTTGGGTAACGCTGCCAACGGCAACGTGGGTATTGCCAACACCAGAAGCGGTAAGCTGATATGTAGTGTTTATACTTCCCTCTAATGATGGAGAACGCACGCACGTTTCACAAATCCGTGTGTATGTGTGAAAGAGGTTCTTGACAGTTCGTGAACGAGGTCCGCATCACCGTGGTCAGTGAGTACCAGCAGCTCGTCGGGAGTTGTTATTGGATCCGGTCATGATCGCGGTGACGAGGGGTTCATGTGTACTGAAGTATGAGGTACAGTACAGCTGTTGCAAATGGTGGATTCCCCAGTCATTTCTTCGACAAATTGTATGTCGATAGAGCCGGCGACATGTTGCAACCCTGAAGTCAGCCTTCGCATTGGTGAGGTACAGGCCGTCGAGGCTGGTAGGCCTCGATAGTGCTATGTAGACCAACATCAGTGGATGGCGCTTGTAGTATTTGTAGATTACCTGGGTGTATGTGGCCTACATCGCCTAGTCTACAAAACGGCTGTCAATCAATCTGACCTCAATCCTCGGTGAGCATGAGGCCATCGCCCAGCCGCATAAGAAATGAGGAAGATAGTTCGTCTTCCTGGCTGACTAAGTGCACTTTACGGTGCGATGATATGAATATCATGCGTGACTTTCGTTAATGTATTCCTCCGGGGTCGAGCAATGCTTCAATATAGCTTACTGAATCATATGAATACAAATGTGACGTTTATCACACTGCTATGAAAGCGAAGCCAACACTAGAACCACTGACTTTATTCTGATGTGACGCCTCTATCGTAGGAGTACACATCGCAGGAGTGCCATGTAGTGTTTATTGCTTTCTTGCAAAATGAGCTAGCCAGCATCATAACCACAACTGATGTTGCACCGACATTACGCCTGCGTGCTGTTCTTCCAAAGCAGTTTATAGAACAGTCGTAGCTCTGTGGTAGAATACCTGATTGCCACACGGAATGTCATGGTTCGATTCCTGCTGGGATCCAAATTTTCATTCTTTCCATTCCTCGGGTCAACGCTGCCGATGTCGGTTTTTCTTTACGCTCTCGCATATAAATTACGAATGCATGTTCTCGCCGTTCCTGTGTAGATATAAACTGTCAATCACCTGTGGCGCATACCAGTACACCGCGGCCCTTGGTAAACGGGTATGTGCCACACGCGTCTGGAGGAAAGTGTTTGACGACGTACGCGACATGATTTTCACGTTATTCATATCATGACCCGACAGTCATATTCGTCATGTCCCCTTACCCTTCCATGCCAATTTCGGTATACACCAAGTTGAGGAGGCTATCACGAGAGCACCCAGACTATAGTGCGTAGAATATACTTATTAGTGTGCCGACCGCCAAGCGTTTCCAATGGGAGACGCTGGCACCGACGGTGATGCCTTGCACCGGACGCCACCAGACGGCGACACTCTTAGGGACCATTAGGGAGCCTACATAACCGGCCGTTTTAGGGTGATGTCAGCCTTTGACCCACTACATGCCGCCAACGCACCGCCGCCCGCCAAAACACAGTGTTGCCAGACAGCAACGCCGCGCTGGGAACGGCGGCTGGCCCCAATATGGCAGCGCACAGAAAACTATGCATCCTGGTGCCCGCACTGCGTCTACTCCCGGTTGCGTTTGGTTCTCGACAATACGGCGTCGAACGTTGCGGTAGCGTGTTAAACGCTGCCGGTGAAGCCCTGGATGCTGCGTACCGCTCTGCACTAACCACAACAGAAAGGGCGTGCGAATGTTCTGTTTCCCAGCGAGCCCTGGCCGACGACAACTCTGACTGGCTCAGGTGAAGCGAGACGGCTGAGAGAGTGCGTTTCGTATTTGCTTGGTGAATACTGCGTATTTCGTTCACTGTTTTTTGCTGCAGCACATGTTATATGTCTTTCACGGTGTTCGTGAATGCGTAGATAACCGAAGTTGTCGTTGCTGCGTCCACGCATTGCGAGTAGGAAGCCCAGAAACGGCACGCGTCCGCGCGTCCGTACGCAGACGCGCTCGCTAGTCTGAGCTGTTGCCTGCCTTGCGTGAGTTCGCGTCAGCGTAACCTCAGTATTATGTCGCCATATGGCCCCTTATGCCTTTGCCTAAGATGACAAGAAACAGAGAGTCTTCCCATTTAGCTCGATTATATTGATCCTTAGCTCGGAAGCTTTCTGCACCTAACGTGCTTTTGCATTGCCTCCGCGATCATAGGCTTGCAACTTTTTATTTTCAACTCTCGTTCTTAAGCATTGCCTCCGAGATGCGCACACGTTTCACCAAGAGACGATGGCGTGTGATGACGTCATCATGTGAGGTCATGCGATGAACGCATCATGAAACGTTATGATCACGTCACAAATTTCGGAGCTCTATGAGTTCATGATGACGTCACACGATAGGCTCCTTGATGACATAGATTGACATTCAGGTCATGCGACTTTCGATGCGCCGTCGGCTCGCATGCATTCACCTATCCAGCACGTGACCCCTAGCCTACCTTTATTCCGTCTTCTTGAATTATTTTTTTTGACACCGCCGCCGACAGTGTGTGGCAATATCAGAGTACGTGTTACGTCATAGTGATTCGCATTATGACGTCACACTTTCGTGTCATACACCATGGTATTGCTAATTGATGTATCACTCGTGTTGACGCCGACGCTGGGCGCCAACGACGGTTACATTTCGCGTGGGATGCATCCAAGGCTTTCGCCTTAATAAGGCTTTGGCCTGGAAAAGGGCCTTTGTATACACGGCAAGACACTGCTAACCGTGCAGATCACGAGTAACCCTTGTGGAGAGCTAGAGTGCTTCGTGTAGCTGGAGGGAGCGGCGGCTGGCCCCAATATGGCGACGCACAGAAAACTACGCTGAATTTGGTTGAAGCTGGCAACAGCGTGTCCCATCGCCCGCTGGTTTTGGCTGAGTTTTTTGAAGGCACTTATTAAGATGTCTCCACCCTAAAAACGGCCGGTCATATAGGCTCCCTAGGACCATGCTAACCGAGCGGCGCATAAAGCCAAGCGCGCGCGTTGCACGCGCGTCGCTCAATTGCACTTCGGATGCCCGTTCCACGGCCGCTACCTGTTTTTTTTTTATGTAGAGGCCGTGCCCGTTCGTAAGCGCAGTCGGTTGTGATCACGGAGTTAAGAAATATTCCGTTGCTGTAAACTTGTGGAGCGTTGTCGCTTTCGAGCCAGTAGCTTACGGTGTCTCCGCCTGTAATTGCTAGGTTTCTTTTCTGTGCGCGCGCTTCGCACTTGTTTCTGTTCACAGAACCGCGATGTGGTCGCAGAAAACGAGGCGTAAAGACGGCACCTGTTTTGTCCCATACTGTACGAGTGGCTACCCCTCAAACAACGAGCGGGTCTCATTATTCAGCGCTCCTGTGGACACAGAAATTTAATCAAGTTTAGATGAGTGAGAGAATAATATAAAGAGCACAAATCGAAGACTAACTCTGGCGGCTGTCGTTTGTGAGAAACATTTCAATAATTGCTACACTGAGCGTCGTTAGGTGATTACATAGATAATTAGTAAAATATGTGTCGTTAGATCATTAAACGGATAATTAGTAAAATATGTGTCCTTAGGTAAATAAACAGATCATTAGTAAATGTATGGTAATTAGCTACAAATTGCCGTGAATTTAGCATTTGTGGTCATGTGTCACATATAATAGTATTTTTCGAAGGAATAGCCGGTATCGCGCCGCGTGTTAATGATAACTGTGCGTACGATCGCTTATTAGTGCTACGAAATCACATTCCTTTTATTACGCTTTGCACCCCAACCAACGTTCCGCAGCGCAAAACTGATTGGGACAGCCCGTCGGCGTCTCTCATAGGCGCGCGCGTCGGCTAGAGACGCCGCTCGGCGTAGCATGGTCCTAGAGTCACTGTATATGCTACCTTTAGGTAGCAGAGTAGCGCATGGGTTCGGCTAGCAACCACAGCTATGCGGTGAAGTCGCACTCCATTTTTGCAGGCGACATGCCTACCGCGTCGCCGATAAACATGTCTGGCGTGTCGAAGGCCGGCGATAAACATTGGCTGTCGATGACTAGTGTTAATTGAGTGAGCTGCAGCGGCGGCGTCGAGAAATACAAAAATTGGCCCGAGCGTCAGCTTCTCCGCAATGCATGGTTGCTAGCGGCGTTTGGCAAACAGATGCGCAGCTCTGCTACCTAAAGGTAGCATATACAGCAACTCTACATGGTCCCTACGGTTATCGCCATCTGGTGGCCGCCGGTGGAAGGCATCATTCTCCGTGCCACCGCGACGCCCGCGGTCGGCACACTAGTAAGTATATTCTAGGCACTATACCCAGACGTAGGCGGCTACACAGATAGATAGATAGATAGATAGATAGATAGATAGATAGATAGATAGATAGATAGATAGATAGATAGATAGATAGATAGATAGATAGATAGATAGATAGATAGATAGATAGATAGATAGAAACGCTCAAAGTGCCCAAGGTTCTCTAAGAAATGCTTTGCATTTAATAATAAAGTCAAAGGGATCTCCAATATAGGCTTATTGTACGCAAAGCAGTATTAACATTTCCTGGTTCGCCTCCAGAAATGGCTGCTTAATCTGGACATTAGCAAAAAGGCTACAATAAAACAGTAGCAACAATATTGCAAATTTCTGTGCGCTCATATATTTTACACTTATAAATGCAATGTGCCTCTCTGCACGTCGTTATTATGAAACTATTGTGTCATAACATTTTAAATGCGAAGCATTTCTTAGCGAACCTCTGGCACTTTGGGTGTTTCTATCTACGTATCTATCTATCTATCTATCTATCTATCTATCTATCTATCTAGCCGCCTACGTCTGGGTGCTCTCATGGTCGCCTCCTTAACTTGGTGTAGACCAAAATTTGCATGGGAGGGTAAGAAGATTTGACGAATATGATTGCCGGGCCATGACATGAATAACGTTAAAATCCTGTCGCGTACGTCGTCAAACCCTTTCCACTAGACACGTGTGGCACATAACCGTTTACCACGGGCCGCGGTGTACGGGTATGCGCCACAGGTGATTGACAGTTTGTATCTACCCAGGAACGGCGAGAACAGACATTGGTAACTTAAATGCTATAGCGTTAAAGAAAACCAACATCGGCAGCGTTGACTCAACGAAGGGAAAGAATGAAAATTTGGATCCCAGCAGGAATTGAACCCAAGCATTCTGCGTGGCAATCAAATATTCTACCACTGAGCCACGCCAGGTCTATAAACTGGTTTGGAAAAACAGCCTACGCAGGCGTAATACCGGTGCAACGTCAGTTGTGGTTGTGGTGCTGGCTATCTAATTTCACAAGAAAGCAATAAACACTACATGATACTCCTACGATACAGGCGCCATATCAGATTAATGTCTGTAGTTCCAGTGTTGGCTCCGCTTTCATAGCAGTCTAATAATTAATGCGTTTGTATTCATTTGATTCAGCAAGCTATATTGAAGCATTGCTCGACCCCGGAGGAATATATTAACGAAAGTTACATATGATATCCACTTCACCGCACGGTAAAGTGCAGGGCGTCCACCAGAACGACGCATTGTCCTCTTCATTTCTTACGAGGCTGGGTGATGGCCTCATGCTGACCGAGGATGATGCCAGATTGATTGACAGACGCTTTGTATACTCGGCTACATAGGCCACATACGCCCAGGTAGTCTACGAATACGACAAGCATCACCCACTGATGTTGGTCTACGTACCACTATCCAGGCCTACACGCCTCGATGGCCTATACCTCACCAAAGCGAAGGGTGGCTTCAGGTTCCGACATGTCGCCGGCTCTGTCGACAGACAATGGGTCGACGAAATGACCGAGGCATCCACGAATTCCAACAGGTCTACTATACCACATACTTCACTACACATGGGCCACTCGTCACCACGATCACGACCCGATCCTATAACAAGTCATGACCAGCTGCTGGTGCTCACTGATCACGGTATGATGCCCTTGTTCAAGAACTGTCAAGAACTTCTTGCACACATGCACACAGGTTCGTGAAACGTGCGTGCGTTCCCGGAACACGTATAAGCACTACATATCAGCTTACTGCTTCTGGTGTTGGTAATACCCCCGTTGCCATTGGCAGCGTTACCCAACCGTAAACAACTGGTTATATAACACATATGCGGCTCTTCAACCTATATATGTGTGCGTATAAAATTTATACAATGTTAATGTGTTTAATAGACAGCACTCAACGACAATGAGTATTGGCGACAGTCATGGCAAGGCACGAACTCCCTGCGCGAGCGGCGTTCTTCTTCAAGCAACCAAAGAGGACGACCCACTAGAAGGCGCTGGAGAGGGTAACCCCTTACCATGTCCCAAGGCTTCTCTACAATTACCCCGGGTACGAAAAGGCAGCCGTCCGGCGACCTAACAACTCGTCACTATGAGTGGGTCATAGTAGGCCTTGAGGCGCTCCACGTTGACAATGTCGCGCCCTCGACGGCGCATGTCCGAAGCTGGTTCGATGGGTTCGATCAAGTAGTTGACCGGGGATGTGCGCTCGACGACCCGGTATGGGCCTTCGTATTTCGGCAGCAGTTTTGAAGAAAGGCCACTTGCAGTGGTAGGGACCGAGAGCCATACGAGCGCTCCAGGGAGGAACGTGGGTTCGGAAGTAGTGGTGCCATCGCGAATGCTCTTCTGCAGCTCTTGTTCCTGCATCGTAAATGCCTTGGCAATCTCGCGACACTCTTCAGCGAGCCTGGCTGTGTCAGAAATAGGCGCAGACTCAGATGGATCCGGCTTGTATGGAAGTATCGTGTCGATGGTGTGCGACGGGTGCCTTCCGTATAGTAAGAAGAACGGTGAAAAACCAGTAGTGCTCTGAGGGGCGGTGTTATAGGCGTAGGTGACGAATGGCAGAATGGCATCCCAACTGGTGTGATCGGCGGCGACGTACATTGACAGCATGTCGCCGAGCGTTCGGTTAAAGCGTTCGGTTAGGCCATTCGTCTGCGGGTGGTAAGCAGTAGTTTTGCGGTGAACAGCATGGCACTCTTTCAGAATGGCTTCCACGACTTCCGATAAGAAGACACGGCCTCGATCGCTGAGAAGCTCTTGGGGTGGACCGTGACGCAGTATGAATCGGTGTAGTAGAAAGGAGGCAACATCGCGCGCTGTAGCCGCTGGGAGGGCGGCGGTTTCGGCGTATCGCGTTAGATGGTCAACAGCGACGATGGCCCAGCGGTTACCAGCCGAAGTCAGAGGAAGTGGTCCATACAAATCGATGCCAACGCGCCCGAACGGACGGTTAGGGCAAGGTAATGGTTGTAGACCTGCTGGCGACACGTGCGTTGCAGGTTTTCGGCGTTGGCAATCAAGGCAGGAGAGAACGAACTTCTGCACGTAGCGGTACATCCCACGCCAGAAGTATCGTTGTCGAATGCGGTGGTAAGTTTTGGATACCCCAGAGTGCGCGCATTGCGGGTCAGAGTGGAAGGCCTCGCATATTTCAGAACGCAGACTGCGGGGTATCACTAGTAGCCACTGGCGGCCGTCGGCGTTGTAATTGCGTCGGTGCAGGAGGTCGTCAGGAATGGCGAAATGGTGGGCTTGACGACGCAACGCGCGAGTGGATGGTGTTGCCGTCGGATCAGTGAGCAAGTCGATCAGCGAGGTGATCCATTTATCCTTTCGCTGTTCGGTAGCGATGGTGTGAACGCTGATCGAAGCAACAGCTCTGTGAGATACTGAGCTGGGGGCATTGTCGTCAGGCAAGGGAGAGCGCGAGAGGGCGTCGGCGTCAGCATGCTGGCGTCCGTTGCGGTACAGCACGCGGATGTCGTAGTCCTGCAGGCGAAGTGCCCAGCGGGCGAGACTGCCTGAGGGATCCTTCAATGACGACAGCCAGCATAGTGCATGATGGTCGGTGACGACATCAAATGGGCGACCATACAAATAAGGTCGAAACTTTGTAAGGGCCCATATGATCGCCAGGCACTCTTTTTCCGTGACTGAGTAATGGGTCTCGGCTCTGGTAAGCGTACGGCTTGCGTATGCCACGACATATTCGGGGAACCCTGGTTTGCGTTGCGCAAGGACAGCGCCGACGCCTACACCGCTGGCGTCCGTGTGTACCTCCGTTGGGGCCGTAGGGTCGTAGTGGCGTAGTATGGGAGGAGACGTCAACAAACGACGGAGCTTTGCGAACGCGTCGTCACACTCGGACGACCACGAATTTAGGGGTCCGTTACTTCCAAGGAGCTTCGTCAGCGGCGATATGATGGCGGCAAAGTTTCGTATGAAGCGTCGAAAGTATGAACACAGTCCGACGAAACTGCGCAGTTCTTTGATGGACGTAGGTTTGGGAAATTTGGCCACGGCCCGAAGCTTGGCCGGATCGGGAAGGATTCCGTCTTTGGACACGACGTAGCCGATGATTGTCAGCTGCCGTGCCGCAAATCTGCACTTCTTCAGATTCAGTTGGAGGCCGGCGTTGCTCAAACGGGTCAAGACATGCCGCAGACGTTGGAGGTGCGTGGAGAAGTCCGGAGCGAAGACGACGACGTCGTCCAGGTAACACAGGCACGTGTGCCATTTCAAGTTACGCAGAACGGTGTCCATCATGCGCCCGAAGGTCGCGGGCGTTCCGCGTGGCGAGTTCAACGTCACGCCGAACGGCGTGACGTTGAACTCGTACAAGCCGTCGGGCGTTGCAAAGGCTGTCTTTGGTCGAGCGTCATCAGCCATGGGTACTTGCCAGTACCCCGAGCGCAAATCGAGAGATGAAAAGAATTCTGCTCCTTGGAGGCTGTCAATCGCGTCGTCGATTCGCGGCAGTGGATAAACATCCTTGCGGGTGACCTTGTTGAGCCGTCGGTAGTCCACACAGAACCGCACAGAACCGTCCTTCTTCGCAACGAGAACAACAGGAGACGCCCATGGGCTGTCGGAGGGCCGAATTACATCGCGTCGAAGCATATCGTCCACTTGCTCGTTAATTACCTGGCGTTCTGTGGGAGACACGCGATATGGACGTTGCCGCAGTGGTGGTTGGGCGCCAGTGTCGATGCGATGCGTAACAGCGGACGTGCGGCCGAGGGATGGTTGCCCGACATCGAAAGAATGACGAAATGAATCCAACAAGCACAGAAGCTGCGAACGCTGGACCGACGTAAGGTTGTCAGCAATGGAGGGACCAAATACATCAGTAGGTGACGAATCAGACGTGGAAACAGCACTGATGGTGCGGGAACTGGTACAGTGCGAGTCATCGGGTGCGTCCAGAACTTGTGCGTCTTCAACGGGTCCCACTTTGCCGAGACATTCCCCTCGAACCAACGTAACAATGCACGGGGATGGGTTGGTAACAAAAATAGCGGTGCTGCCCTGAGTGACTCGCACGGTCGCGAAAGGCACCAGCAACCCTTTCCTAGTGCAGACGCGGGCAGACGGCGAAAGGAGTGCAATGGTGTCGGAGAGACCGGCGCAGTAGACCGACACAGCCGTTGACGAGTTTGGAGGCACTTTCGTATCGTCTTTGACGAGGATCTTGCTCACTGCCGATGGACTGTCTGTCGGCGTCAAATGTGAGAATGGTGAGAGTTCGATTTCGGCTTGTGCGCAACGAATTACGGCGTCGTGGCGGGAGAGGAAATCCCATCCCAGGATGACGTCGTGAGAGCATGCCGCAATTATGATGAGGTCTAGCGGCGGCTTCGGCGTAACTCATTGGGGCAGCCGCAGGAATTACATGGGGCGTCCTGGCGACAACTTGAGCGTAACTCTGGGGCGCAGGAGCCGGAGGTTGCAGGTGGTACTCAGGCATGACCTCCGCAATTTCCTGTTCAATTGCTCGGCGGAGAGGAGGAAGAAGGGTGGTCGACGACTGTTGAACGTGCGGCGGGTGGGCAAAGACGAGGAGAGAGACCTGGCGTGCAATTTCCTCGCGCACGAACGACTTGACTTCTGCCAGCAACGCGGCCTGGTCAGATATTGCCGCCAAGCCAGCAAGCTCTGCGTCGCGTGATGGGGAGCGACGAGTCATCGAACGCTGCCGGCGGAGCTCCTCGTAGCTCTGGCATAGCGTTATGACCTCGGCCACTGTGCCAGGGTTTTTGGCGAGCAGCATGGTGAAGGCATCGTCGTCAATGCCTTTCATTACGTTCCGGATCTTGTCAGACTCAGACATGGTTCCGTTGGCCTTCTTACACAAGTCGAGGACGTCTTCGATATAACTTGTGAAAGATTCACCGGCCTGCTGAGAGCGTTCACGTAAGCGCTGTTCGGCTTGCAGCTTACGAACTGCTGGGCGGCCAAAAACGCTGATGACGGCGGTCTTGAAATCGGACCAAGTGGCAAAATCGGACGCGTGGTTGTTGTACCACAAGCTTGCTACGCCCGCGAGGTAGAATACCAAGTTGCTTAACTTGCCTTCCTCGTCCCATTTGTTGGGGATGCTGACGCGCTCGTAAAGTGCGAGCCAGTCCTCCACGTCGGTGCTATCGGCGCCAGTGAAGATAGGTGGATCGCGTATACGGGGGACACCGGGACATGTGCTCGTTGCGAGAGGAGGCGTTTGCTGGGCGGCGTCTTGAGGCATGGTAGATGGCAGGGTACGGGATCGGAGCTCCAGGGGCATTGAATGGGAGCAGAGCACTCTCCACCAAATTGTTAAGGTGTTTAATAGACAGCACTCAACGACAATGAGTATTGGCGACAGTCACGGGGTGCTATTCTGGACATTGTCAAATTCCGCCATGTTGTCAAATTCCGCCATGTTGATGATTTGATTGGTCACGCGAAGTCGCATTGTGGCAGCTGCAATGGCGTTACGACACAGGAATCCGCGATGACGTAACGTGCCAAAAAATAGTAAATTTTTTCCGAAGCAACGCTTCACCGTACTCTGTCATGTAGAAATAAAGGTTTGGGGGAAACAACGAAACCGAAATATGGTACTGAGCTGTGCCTACGGTCAACTTGCTGTTTATCGAAACTACTGCTCGCTTGACGAAGAGCCGCCATGTCTGCAACACGATTGGACATAGCACTGATGGCGCCCATTGCGTCACAGGATCTCACTTTTTGTAGCGTCAAATTGACGTTGCGTGACGTTGCATCCTGCCAAATTTGCAGCTTAAAATGTGAGAACGACGAAGTGCCCAAAATTGGCCGCCATATTGTTGTAAATTGAGTTGCTTGTTCGATGTGCAGCCTCACATACGTATGTGTAGATGTCATTCCGTGAATTACTTTACAAGCATGTTTTCGGTTAGTAATATTATAAAGTGTTGTACATGAAGCTTGCTTGTTAAAATAAAAGGTTATTGTTTAATTTGGCTTGTTCGAATTTGCGGTTCTCGCCGCAAGAGAACGCTAGATAAGCGAAGAAAAATGGCGCTGTTCTTTGTTGTGTAGTGGCTGGAGCTGCAGGAAGCATCGCGAGCACCGTGATGCTTTTGTGATGACCGATCAATTATTTCAACTGTGGTGCCGGCTGACGAAGGACACTGTGCGATGGCTGTGCGGGGAGCTTCGCCAGGACCTGGAGAGGTGGCGTACGGACACGAGAACAGCCCCGACCGTTGTTGTTGTTTTTGTTGAGCTACAAGTGCTTTGCGCCCTTCGCTTGTTCGCCACCGGCAGTTACCACGACGCGATCGCGAACAACGAGGACGTGGCGACAAGCTAGTCCAGCGTGGGTCTCACGATTCATGCTGTCATGGAAGCGATCGTCGAGCGCCTCGGCAATGAGTGGATCGCCCTCCCTGCCAAAAGGAAGGCTTTGTCCACATAGATGCAAGATTTGAAGGCTGCGTTGAGGTGGTCGACGACACGTTCGTGTGCATAAGTGCGCCGTATGAAAAGGACGATGGCAACAAGGCTGCTTACTTTTGCCGCAAGAACTTTTACGCCCTCAGCGTCATGGTGGTGAGAACAAATTTGATCTTATTCAATCTCGCGCATGCTGTTAGTAGAATGCAAATGAGGAACGTGAAAGACAGCTTTTCGCCACTCTCCAGTATTTTAACGACATTTGCCGTGGCTCCAACTGCAGTGATAGAAAAGAACGCAGTAGTCGCGGTAAACGGAGTTTCCGTCACTACTTAGTTTTGGCAGGGGTGACGTGACACCATAAAAAGTTCATCGAGCTTCATATTTGACCGTGGCAGCTTTTAAGAAAAATAATGCATGAAAGGAAATCAAACGTGCTGATTGCGTTCTAATTTCATAAACAGCGATATGCAGACATGCAGTAACTGCCACATACTAAATGAAAGATACAGCTGTCGAAGCTGCGCTCCGAAAGCAAGTCGAGAGAAATAAGTGCGTTGGACCACACAGTTACAGTTGTTCTGCATGTAGCTGGTTGTGTTGCTGTTGCCGACTTCCTTCCAATGCAAACAACACTCTGCAGGTATGTGACCAACCCTGCCGATGACTGCCCTCGCACTCGGGGCCCGTGCACGACCAGGTTGGTGAATAGCTGCTTGGTATGCAAGCGTGAGAATGCTTGTGTGGTGTCTTAGTGTAGCAAAAACATTAGTCATGGTAATTTATTACACGCTGCATGGTTCTTAACTACTCAAGTCTCTTTGTCCAAATTTCTGCCCCGTATGTTATTACTGGCAGCTACCTTGGTGGAACACTATCTACTTTAGTGGCACTCGTGTTCCCTTGAATGAAAATTCTCTCATGCACACATTTGAGAAAACAAGTCATACTGAGACCCGAGGCGGCACACAATAATCCGACTTGCTCTCAGTGTATAATTGCAACTTGTCTTTCTATGGTCATGGGAAAGACTACTAGTGTAATAGAAAGGTCAAGCATGAAATAAACTTTCATGAAGAGATTGTATGATCCTTTATTATAAAGCGGTGAAATAATAAATAGTAAGCATGCGATGATACAGAAAATTCTACACTCTGAGGCTATGTTAAAAAAAAGAATACATCAAATACAACTGCCATAGATGTTGTACATTCATAAATACAATTATGTGTAGAAATGACAACTTGTATAAAAAATACAAATAAGCAAGCACAGCCATGTGCTATATAGCAATAAAATAACTCAACTGACAACTCAAAGTTATTTCAGTCATCGTTCATAAAAAGCACTAAAAAACAACTCAAACGGTTGCAAAAGAAACCTGCTGTCACGTTTCATTGACGGCCTAAGCACAAAAAAAAACTAAGGGAAACCAAGCCTTGAGTGCGCTGACCGTCTGCAGCCGCACACCAGTCCCATGCAATCAAAAGAAAGCACAACACCTTTACCACCAAAGAAGATGCGCCTTCTGTCACTCGCCCCTTCTTCTCTATGAAAGAAGTTAAGAGCTGCAGTTCAGTAGCTTCGTTGTCATTCCTCCTGACGAAGGAGTTGAGTTGATAAAGCAATTTTTTCGTTGGAGCATTTCAAAAGCCGTAATTATGTAACCTAACCAGACAAGCAATTCTGTGAATATGTCTAGCTGTAAAAAAAAGGAAAGCAGTGCATATCAGTGACACGATATCTTCGAATAAGTTAAAAGAAGTGAGAAAGGAATAGTACATATTCATGTATACATTCATATTATGCTAATTGGAACACTGTCCTCCACAGGTGATAGTGCATACTCGCTTCAACCTTGGCTGCTTAACCCCATCCCTGGAGCACATCCTGCAGGATCCTCTGCTGCCCGATTCCACCGCACCCACTCTTCACTGCGGTGCGTCGTATAACTATGCACTGGAGTCCTCAAGGCCCACTTTCGGTGCTTGCAGAGGTACAGAACACTGTACTATGGCCCACTCTTCACGTCGAAGATCATCGCAGTTTGTGTCGTGCTTCACAACCTCGGTGTTTGGCAGTAGCTGCCTGAGCCAGACGACATTCCTTGCACTGAAGAACTCGAATGAGAATATGCGGACCTTTACAACAACAATAGCGACGATACGGCTGCAGTAGACATGAACCAGGCGGGTAGGCAAAGGCAGGATCACGCTCTGTAGTGGTTCACAGCTGGGCACGACTCGATGTAATGGGGTTTACATTCCTGCGAGATGTGCACAGAAACGTGAAACACAAGAAGCTCTTGCTGTTTCTCATGACAAAGTAGCCACTTGCATTGTATTCGATCCTATACCTGTCCCCTGTACTTGTGTTCTTGCAGGAATTGTATTCTGACAAAAGCTTCATTGTGTTCGTTCATTGAGAGCATGCTAATTGTACAAAGCAGTTAGGCAAAAGGATGCTCAGCTTCTGCCGCAAATCATAGCAGGACAAGTTTGTTGAGACCATAGTGACTAAACAGCCTGTGTTATTTTGCAGCAGTGTATGCAACATTGAATGCCATTCCAGAGCATTGTTTTCAGCACTTTATTCACAATGCGAACCCATGTGATGACTGTACGAGTCTGGCAGGTGTGTACAAAAGCTCTATTCATGTAGTAGCCACTCCCACATGCAAGAGCACAAGCTTGCTGTGGTTGGTAATCTATGTAAACGCTTGTAGGCACAAAACGAACCAGTACCGAAAGGGGCAACGTGGGCACAGCACTGTGTAGCTACTTTCTGTCCTGGTTTCTCTAGTTTACATGCAAGAGTAATACATGATAT